>NW_026607009.1:75000-136073 GCF_029890125.1 Rhinichthys klamathensis goyatoka | reverse complement strand
CTACACCGAGCTAAATCGAAAGTTCTTGTCTTAAAGTTCTAGTAAACAGGGCCTCTTAAGGACGGGGTTAGAATTGCGACTTCTTCATTTGTGCTTTATTTTATTTCAACCTCCCCACCTCTTCTGTTCCTTTCCACCATCTCTTTTTCCTAGGTGTTAGGAAACAACGCTCTCCTCTCTTTCTGCCTTAATCACACATGTTGCCATTGCAATTTAAAGCATTCAAACGTATGCATTTTCACCTGCAGGGCTGCAATTTAATAACCCTGCTCGACAGGATATTTTGGTCTCTGTGGTGTGTGTTTTGGTAACACAAATATTCTGCACAGGCTCATCCAGCTACCACAAAATTTCCGTCTTCTTCACACAGGTGTGTGCTGGCTTTGCAAAAAAAATTTGGACTCATATCAGTTTTGTTGTTTGAAGTCTGACCTGCAACATAAACTAAAATGAAAGCTACGAAAAAACTTTTTCGGTATTGATATAAAGCTGAACTAAAATAAAAATGTAAATACTGTAGGAAAAACTTGAGAAATGTTGCCTTGCAATCTAACTAAAATAAGTTTACTAAAATGACTAAAACAGAAATAAAAATAACATTATAGCTAGATAGAAACTAATAAAATGACAAAAGAACAAAAAGAAATTACTTAAACGAAAACTGAAAATATAAAAATAAAATACTATAATATCCCACAAAGAATAGTCTACTAAAATAACACCGCAACAAAACATGAAATATATTTGAACCAAATTGAAAAATCCATCATATGTAGTTTGAAATCTGATTTTGAATGTAAACGGTCTAATCAAAGGCAGAGACCAAATGTCCTCATAGCATCGCTAATACTGAGCACACAGAACAAACAGATCAGATTTCATCACTTACAATATTACAATATTTAAAGATCGGATTTGAAACTCAAATCTGATTTATGTGCAGTGTGAACAAAGCCCTAGAGTCTAAGCCAACAAATGAGCACACTGCTGCTGAAGTCAACCAGCCAAAGCAGTGCCCTACATGACCACATGCTATAATGCAAAAGATTGCCTGTGCCCTGATGGCAGACATCTTAATCTCTCTCTAGGCATTGGCTGGAGCGTTCTTGTGCCAGCAGTTCTCTGAACAGCAGTTGGGCAGCTGTGAGCGTTTTAGGGGGAAGATTTGCACCAGGTTTCAACCATAAACAATGAGCTCATTCTTTTGCATCTGCTCCCAAAGACGCCACTCACTTAGCCTGAACTCGTGCTAGAGCTCTACAAACCAAGGCCGTTCGCTATTTGAATGCTTTCTTTTGATATTATACATGATTTAACACATTTCAATCATACGTCAACATTGGAATAATAATTTGATGTGCATAAAATTGCCCTGCTATGTTACAACACTTTTTGTGTGTGTGTGTGTGTGTGTGTGCTCATTCCTGTTTTTATTTTTCCATCCATTCACTTACATCACATCAAACATTCTTCTGGGAAAAACTGGCCTGAGATCAGCAGAAAAGGGGAAACATATATCAACACCCAATATGGAAGCGAGAGAAACGTCAAGCCATTTTGTCTAAGCCATTTCCTGTTTAAAGTAGGATGTGAAAGGATAAAAGCCTGTAAAGCTTTCCTGATGGCTTCTTTACTCTTTAACAGAGTCGCCTCTCTCTTTTTCTTTTTTTCTTTTTCACAAGTTCTCTTTTGGTAAACAGCATTTCAATTAACTTGGCCTTCGTTTAAAAGGGATGTTTTCGGACTTTGTTACTTTAATGTTGGAAACAAACTGGAGTTACGTGGCAAGGAAAAAAAAAACAACAGTTTTGATAAGGGTGGTCACTGACAAAACTGACATTTCAAAATGTACTTCAAGGGCCCCAAAATTGTTTTTAAAAAAAAGGAAAAAGTATTTTTAACTATAAATATAAATATATTTAGATGGACAATCTAAGATATATGCATGCAAACATATCTATATTAATATAATTTTTGCCATATGGGCTGTCTAGACATTTTTGTACGGTTATAATTTGCTCACTTTCTAAAATATAAATGTGGGTGCCCTGTTAAGGAATGGGCTTCATGCTAAGTGAAAGCGCAGATTAAAAAGTTACACTCAATAAATGCAATAACTGTTAAATGTGCATTTGGCTTTCCTTTGACTTAATTTGGGTCAGAGACAGAAAAGGTCGAGTATGTGCTTTTCTCGCTTTGTATGTGTATGTATGTGTGTGTGTATACATCCCCGTGCCAGGGGAGGTGCAGGGGTCACAATGTGTTGTGACTGCCGAGGAGGAGGACAGTGCGTTTGTGTATGTGGGAGAGAGCAAATGCCAGCCATGCGGTGGGGGGGTCTCTGCACATTTTGACTGCAGTGCGAGGACAGACAGAGGAGCAGGTGGCGCTCAGGTGGGGGTGTGGGGGATTGTGGGTAATGCCAGACTTCTCTGCCCTTTACGCTCCACATGTCTTCATACTGCACATGCTTCAAACAAGTGCACCCCTCCCCAGCAGTTACCGTGTGAGCCTACAGCACGTGTATTGTGTGTTTAAAGTCTATTCTAACATTTTACAGTGTGAGCTGGGTTGAGCAGTAATGAGCCATACTCAAATGCACCGATGAAGCTCTGTGCAAGTGAAAAAGCTCAGATGGTATATGAACGGCCCCTTACACGCTATCATATCTGTTTAGCAGTCACCAGGGTCAGTACAACTTAATCGTCGTGTATGCATGTGTGTATGCATGACAAAACAGCTCCTGACAACATAGTCATTCTCTGTGGAGTCCCTGAATAAACACTGAGCAATCAGGTCTAATTATCTCATTGGACACATGCTCAAGACAACAACTCACAACCGCCAATGCGCACTTGAGTGTGATGAGAGCGCTGATTCGTCAACAAGTTACTTAATGGAGGATGTTTATTCAATGAACAATGGCATGGTGGATTATGCGAAAGGTAACAAGGATCTGTTAGAATATGTCAATATGTCATAAAAATGTGTTAAAAATAAATGGATAACAAAAAAATAATAATAAAATAATTAAAAAAAAAATTCAAGTACAAATATATATGTTAAAATATATCAAGTGGTATGTAGCAAAACATTTTTTTTTTTTTTACGTTTTGTCAAAAACCTTATCAGACCCTTTTAAAAAAGTATAGGACTTCTATGCGAGTGTTGGGTGTCTATTTATTTGTTATTTAGCTTTACATATCAACAATAGCAATCTATTGCATTTCCTCATGTAGATAGCTATGTAAACATGAGTATGTGTGTAAGAAATGGAAGACAGAAATGAGGGAAGAAAGTCTGCATGTAATATCAGCAATATTGGCTTCACGCAGCTGTGAACACAACTTCATTAAAACATAGACTCAATCTCATGTGAAGTATATTAAAATAAAGTGTTTCTAACAATGTAAAATTGTCTCTTTCCTCTCAAATTTTCACTTACGAAGGTCTCTATGCAATTTGCAAGCAAGGTCATTGAAAAAATGGCATTGGAATTAAGCCAACATTACCTCTCTCTCTCTCTCTCTCTCTCTCTCTCTCTCTCTCTCTCTCTCTCTCTCTCTCTCTCTCTCTCTCTCTCTCTCTCTCTCTCTCTCTCTCTCTCTCTCTCTCTCTCTCTCTCTCTCTCTCTCTCTCTCTCTCTCTCTCTCTCTCTCTCTCTCTCTCTCTCTCTCTCTCTCTCTCTCTCTCTCTCTCTCTCTCTCTCTCACACACACACACACACACACACACACACACACACACACACAGGAAGTCAATAAGTTTCAGCAGTCTAGCCAGAAGGCTACAGGCCCAGACTACAGATGTTCCATCTTCTCTTTCTCTCTCTGCAGAGTTACTGCAGACAAGCCTGTTTTGGCTCTTAAAGTGACAGGCACCGTTTTTCTGGTCTTAGTTCACTTCAGTTATGGTCGCCGCTAACCATGAACACAGAGCGCCATTCTTCTCTCCCTCTTTTTTTATTCCTCATTTCCCCCACATTCCTCTCTCTCTCTTTAAACAGAATGACTGGCCAGAGAGCATGGGCAGAAAAACTGTAGGTCTTTCAGGTGACGCGATCACAGAAGCCAAGGCGGCTTGTAAAGTTCTGCTATAAAGATGGAATCACAGCAGCATGGCTTTCTTTATGAGAAAAGAAGGACAGTGAGTTTTTTTTCTCTTAAAGGTAAAGTGTAAAATACTTTCTCCAGTACCAAATTAACACAAGTGTAAACAATGTTTTAAAAAAAAGTGTTTATTTTAGTATTATTTATATACTATTAGAGTATTTATTAATATTTTCAATTAACTTGCATTTCAATATTTTCAGTTTTCATTTTAATCTTAGTTTGTTTTAGTAATTTTATTGTCATTTTTATTTGTTTTTGTTTTTAGATTTGTTAATTAATTTAAAAAAATTGTCAATTTTTTCAAAGCAATTTTTTTTTACTTTATTTCAAATAACAAATACATTTGAATAGTTTCAGTTTTAGTTAACAATAACAACACAGGTCATCCTAACAATATAGCAACAATGGTTCAACCAGTCAGGTGAGTTTGGGAGCGGTGACTATTTCTTTGTCTGACCATTGGGTGGAGTGTTCAAAAAACACTAATGATTGCACACTGTACTTTTATTATTTACTTTTTTAGCCATTTGCCTCGTTTTATAGATAGTTTAGACCTTATGCGCCAGAGAAACAAGCGCGCAGCCATCTTTAGTATAATTTAGTTTGAACTTACGTTTTTGCGGTAGCTCTGTATATTTCTATGGGATCGCTGTCGAAGAGTAATTAGCTGGTGAAGTGGATTTATTGTAGAGTCAACAAAAGTTATCATGGGCATTGTAATATTTGAAGCGGATGTCGTAACAAATGAAAGATTCATTCATAAATCCGTAAAATCTTACCTTCATGCTGTGGAAATACAAATCAGTTAATCAGACAGAACACAACGAGCGCAGAGCTGGGAAAAGGGGCGGGGCTACATAAGGTCTATAGACACAGATAATTAATGCCAGTACTCAAACCTAAATTGAACCCAAATCAATGACTACAAGGCTATTGCTTGGACACACACCTTAACTTTAAAGAGAATATGATCAAGACATTATGAGACTTGGATTTAAACCTTCAAAGCACTTGCTAACCATTGCAGCCTTGAATGATGTCTATAATTTGAGCGTAGTTGCATGCATCACTGCTGAAAGTGCAACTTTACGAGGTGCCTGTTGAAAAGCGTGGCCTCAGCTGAATCAGCGGTGTCTCGCTCTGCAGAAGCAGACGCTGCTCTCCGCAGCCAGACACTAGCATGTGCTGAGACTGTCAGCATTAGTCCTTCCTGTCCTTCGCTCTGATCTACCTGCTCAGTATGCACACTTGCATCTCTCTCACTCGCTCGCTCTTTCAGGCTTTTTTCCTGCTCGCTGAGTGAAAAGTGGAGCCTCGTGCCAGCCAGGAGAGGAAGCCATTAAAGTTTAATGAGAGCTGAGAGATACAGAAACCCGCAAGGGTGTGCCTACCTCTTTCACACAGACGCGCACACACATGCACACACACACACACACACACACACACACACACACACACACACTCCTCCACAAACTACCGTCAGCTCTTCTTTTTTTTATTCCTTGACATTCCACGCATCATCATCACAACAGAAGTCAGCTTCACTGTACACTTGCTGAATGGTGATGAAAGGGGGGAAAAAGTCAAGGATAGAGAGAAAGCAATTGTGTGATGTAGTTTTGTGGCTCTTCCTGACCTATATGATGATTCACATGATTTAGCCCCACACATTAAGCCCAGAGACTTTCAAGGGGTAATAGATTTACTGAAGGAAGAGTGGCCTTATCAAATGTCCACTTAGTAGTGTGTTCACTCCCCCCATCATTCATGTTTTAGCCCTGCTTTTTGATGAAAATGCTCAGCAGAATGATTTTTGAAGGCATGTGATACTGTGCACACAAAGATACTCACTTCCCTTTCAGTTCGGCCCTTCTTGAACCTTACAAATCAATTTGACCTTTAAAGGAATGTACAGGTTCAAGTAAGGCTATAGCAATAGCATTTCTGCCGTACCACAAAAATGTATTTGACATCCCTTAATTTTTTATATATATATAAAGCACAATTCTAAATTACCATGGAAGTAAACCAGCATTCTGGAGGGTTAAAAAACAAACAAAATATGACGTTCTTTCTAAAATATTGCATTCAAAAAATATAATATTTTTAATTAAAATTATAATAATAAATAATATTACCCAATAATAACATTTTATTTAATAATTTAAATAATACTATTATATTAAATGTTAATGTAGTAGTAGTAGTAGTAGTAATCATCATCATCAATATTATTATTAATTATTCATAATCATTATTATTATTATTTGAATTTACCAATGCAATTCTTGTGGGTGGAGCAACATGGTAAAACAAATTGAAAGACTATATAACTTTCATGATGTGAAATGTGAAAGCACAAGTTTTTACAAGCATTATCACAAGCATTATTTTTTGTGGTAATTCACTTCAAGACGCAAATGCTGACTATAGCGCTTGAATTTTCTTACAGTAACCCTATTATTTTGATTCTCATTGTCTTCAAAAAGAAATATTTTTTTTGGTTTGGTTTCCCCACAAAGAATTCATAAACCAAAACCGTAGCGAGCTGTAGCCTACTGTTGTGTACCTTTCCGATAATACTGTGTGTTGTGTGTTAGAGTCGGGTGGTAAACCGTCTCGGCCGCGGTAGCAGTCAGTGTGGTGTGTGTCTCGGTCTATCTTAAAGCCACGCTGGCCTACGCTTCAGTTTCACTACATTTTGTGTGTGAGTGTGTGTGTACGTGTACGTGTATGTGCACTGCAAAAGCCGCTACCGCAAAACCATTTTACCCAGATCCTCCCTTGCTTAGGTCTAACACCCACATGCATGAATCTCCATATTTACAACTTACCGGATAGTTTGTATCAGAAAAATGAATGACACTTACCTAGAAATGGTAGAAAGCAGGTCCAGAAACATGAAAAAGAAAAGAAAAAAGAAAAACAGAGAAAGTTAGTAACTTACTTAGTTCAAGATAGCACAACCCCCCAAATTGCAAAACACATACAATTTCACTTATTCTGTGCATGTTTTATGAGGGAAAAAACAGTATCTCTGAAGTTCAAACGAAGGAAGACAGCCTGAAGCCTGACTCTGTTAAGCACGTACATTTTAGTTTACAATAAAAAAAGAAAACAAATTCCGCCCACACAAAACCACAAGGCTGCGTACTGCCACATAAACACACACAAAACACACAGAGCTTGTGAAAAGGAAGACCTCTGCAAGTCTTTCAGCACCTATTTGCTGATCTCGCTCGATCTTTCTTTCTGTCTCTCTCTTTGTCGCTCCCTCTCTGTTTTCTCTCTGTGTAAGTGGCGGAGGGAAATGCAGTGGAGCTCATTAGAGGTAGTTACAACTGAGAGAATTTCAGCCCATAAACCCGCCGTCTGTTCCCCCCTCTACCCCAGAAAACCACCAATTACACACACACACACACTTTTTCGAAGATTTGTTGCACACATAGACTCAAAATGGCACTTTCAGAGATTTTTTGAAAGACATATTTTATCAGTAATTTCATTTCTCAATATCTTATTTCCAATTCTACAAATCCACAGAAGACCGTAATTGAAATGTGGTCTTCTGCTAGGCTAAGCCGCATGAGTGATGTGTATTTAGTGTGGTCAGATAAGAGCAAAAATAGTACTGATAGCAAAACTGATTTACTAATCTTCAAAGTGCAAAACCAAACCTAACATTTACGCTAAGCTAACGAGAACCTCATGGCTTGAGTGGAACTCAAGTGGGACCTTTACATATAGACACACTCGTACGCTCACATAAGAATTGCATGCGCACACACAGTTGTTCAGCTAATGAGGTGAAGCCTTAGCAAATCTGTTTGCTTTTCTCACCTCACCCCCTCATTACGTCCTACTTCAGACATCCACAAACGATCATCATTCACCGTTATTCAACAGAAAGAAAGAGGGAGAAGGAGAAGAAATGGGAACGGGGAGAGAGAGAAAAGTGTTGAAGCTCCTAAATCCTGAAAGCTAACCTTTTTGTGCTACTTTTGATAAAGAATGGATAAAAAAAAAACATATTTCTTTTTTAAAGCAAAAATCACAATTGCAACACACTTACAATAAGCCAACCCGGTTCACAAACCTGTTTATACTTTTAAACACTACAGTTGTCTAAATCGGGCCTTTTTGAAAAACACCACAGACCTCCGAATCATTAAAAAATGATTATATTTACTTTGATTATTACATTAAGCAAAACTTTAATTCATTTAAAATTGTATAATAATAAAATGATATCTCACTAATTGTACTGACTAATTGTAAGACTCAATTCCTCATCTCATGTTGCTGGAGGCTCAATCCTTGCAAATTAAAATGGGTCACCGAAGAATTATAGCGTATCAGTTTTTATGTTACGTCCTCAGTTGACAGATATGTTTGCTTTAGTAGCCAGGAAAGAAACGCATTACCCTCTTTGAGGGATAAACTGTGAATATCTGCCGACGGATGGGGTGCAGACAGATCAGCTGAAATTTTAAGGTGGATGATTCTCTTCAAAGACGTCACTTTCTCATGGAGATTAATCACTTAAGAAGATTGTCTTCCCCTCTTTTTCAATACCGATGCTGTTAACAGGATTGCTTTGGCTGATGTTCCTTATTTAACATAAGCCAGACTGACTGAAAAGTGGCACGTTTTCATCTGAAAAGGGATCAACCCAACAGACAAAGAGTGAGAGATGATAGTTCTTGACTTCTTTTTCTCTTTCCCCCTCTTTTCCCTGTGCTCTTGTTTCTGTTCCTCAGCAGGCTAAGTCGCCCGCCAAGAGGTCTTGGTGCTAGCTGGGGGGCTAGGCTTTCTTTTCTCTTGCTTTGTGTATAAACTTCCCAAGTTTATTTCTCCCTTTTTTCCCTCAAAGCTCCAAGACCCTTATCACTGTATAAAATGTAGTCTCACTATCCCTGGTGGGACACATTGCCGGCATACATAAGTGGTGATAGGAGGCTCTGTTGTGTTTATCTTTCTTTAACCTTTAAACCTCTAGTCACTAACTGTGAACGCCCAGTTTAGCTAAAACCCATCTGAGAAAGCGAACACATTTCCTTTCTCACTACCTTATCGTCCGGGCTGCATCTGAAAGCCTGGTCTGACTCTAGTTCTGTACGAGCGCAATGTTCAGAGGGGAGAAAAGACACAAAAAGGAGGCGAATAAGAACTGAGAATGGAAAGAGGAAGACGCAAGTACATACATTAGGCCCAGAATGCTGTTTTCGTGCATCTGTCGAAAGTGTCAACCAACAAAACTCTCACTCGAACTGAGAACAGTCACCCTCACTCTGACTCTTCTCAACTTCTCAAAAGACTTTCTGAAACATGCAAGCACTCGAGAGGAAGTGTTTTACTCATGATTAGCAATTTGTTGCTGTCATTTTTGACACTTTCACCAATTGTTTTTAAGATAAACATGGGAAGTAGCCTATGCCAGGATTTTTAAATATGATTTGATGGCAATAAAGACAATGTGATGTTTATTATTTCAATTAATAGTCAAAAAATGTAATATTATTTGCATATATATGCTGCACGAATAATCGTTAAAAGATTAGGATCTTGATTCAAACACCCACCCACACTATTTTATAAATGACAACGTTTCGCTGTTTAAATATACTACAGCAATTAACATTTAGTCAGAACCTCTAGTAAATTACATTATTTTGTTAAGGGTTTGTTCAGAATCGTGGGAGGATCGTGATCTCTATTTGAAACAAGAATTTGTTATTCTCATAAATAAAGTTATACACACACACACACACACCAGTTTTCTAAATGTAATGTATAATATTATAAAAAAATATTAACTGATAAGTCAAATTATTTTGATTCATATTTATAAATATATCTGTATATATTACATGTACTTTTTTTTTATTACATGTACATTTTGTTTTTTGTTTTCTCTCAAATTTTCTACAGATTCCCCTTGTGACCTCTGCTTTGACAATCCCTTGCACGTACAAACTCAGTTAATACAGTTTTGGACTGTATTACACACAATGGTTGTATGACCTTGAAATGATGGTCATACATTTTGAAGGACCCCCCTCACCTCTATTAAGACCAAAGGTTAGGCGGCCATGCCACTTTATGGTTGCCAGATGTTATGGAAGCCACATTATGCCTGTGAACTAGCCTCTGTTAAGAATGACCGCTTGACCCTGGTCACATAAACCGGGCATTCAAGACCTCAAGGCACAGATAGAGAAAAGACACAGTGGCACAACAACAACATTGTTAAAAAGCGAAAAGGAAAAGTGCTGTTGGCAAAACTGAGGATGTCTTTGGTTGCATTTTCCATTTGATCAAATTCTTGCACTTTATTTTCAGGACAGTTGAAGTACTAAATATGACCAAACGTCTTCATCCCTTCATTATAAGCTACCGTCCAATCAGTGCAGCTGAGACAGACCTGTGCTTGTTTTGGTGAGGTCGCGAACCCACGACCGCTCCACGTAACGGCTCACACCCATTTGGGTTTATAACCCTTCACACTGTAAAGTTTAGGAGGGGCAGTCTGGAACCCTTTTAAGAATAACAGCCAGCCACTTGAAGTGCTATCTTGAAAAGTGATCAGCAAAGACAAATCAACTTAATGACGCCAAATGCAGCTTAATGAGTGGAGGCTTGCTAACGGCCCCTGGCCCGGGTCAGTCTCAGGTCAGGTTGAAACACAGGGCGTCAACTACCCTGTATGAACTACAGAGGGGGGGAATGAAAGGTAAAGCGGAAATAGGGCACGGATGGTTGGAAAGAAGAATGAAGGAGAACCAGAAAATCAGAGAGTGTCTTCTTTAGAGGTTTTGTAGACCGTCAAAGGGAAAAGGTTGTTTGAAGAACACAAAAGGAGGTTTGAGTTCATTCATATATACACAAACACACATATTTGTTTCACTATATTAGTGAGGACATTGCATTGACTTCTATTGATTTAATATCAGGTTATGATATTTTCTATCACCTAACTCAAACCCAGCCCTAAACCACAGAAACATGCAAAACACCAGATTTAAATATAAAACAGTTTTGGCCAATTTATAAGCTTTTTTAACTAGTGAGAACCAGTAAAATGTCATCACTAGTTGGTTGTCATAATATTTCACTATATAAGTTAGGACATGTGGCCCTCTAGGACAAGTATAGCCACAACTCTACACGTTTAGTATGATTTATAAGCTGTTTTCCTATTTGTCAAATAATCAATATGTAACCAGTATATATTGTGCATCCATACTAAATACTTCTAAATAATACTCTAATGATACTACAAGAGCTAATATATAGAGACTAGCCTGCTAAGCTTTTGGAAACACATCTGCCATATGTTCAAAATATTACGAGAAAATATGGCAAAAATTGTGGTAAGCTTTCCGCAATCCCATAACTCACCATGACAAAAGCAGGATTCGGTGAAATTGTAACCGTAAGCATTTTTGCGCTCCTGATATAGGGAGGCCTCTCCTCCGTTAAAGAGAAAGAGGGAATCTGAGATTGTTAAGAGCAGGAGAGGAAAGAGGCGTCCATTTTGTTTTACAAGATCCTTTTTACTGCACGCTTTTATTCCCCTCTTCTATTACACATCTGGAGAACAGGGAAGTTACCCCCTCCATCTCTATTTCTCTCGCTCTCTACTGACGTCATCTTCATTCTCTGGGCTGATTAATAGCACATGAGGGTTCAGTTGATGGAGAGGGGGGGACTGGAGATGCATAACCATTTTCCACCAGAAAGCCCACTTATCAGCTATACTCTACAGTCGACGACTTTTCTCAGTTCTTACAATTGTATATAGCCTACCCAAATATACTTTAATATACATGATAAAAAAGTTATAAAGTCTACTCTGAAATTGAATCACTTATCCATAACCCCTGATATCTCTATATTTAAAACAAAATGACATTTTAGTAGAATGTCTAGACATTTTTCCAGCTCTAGTTTCTGTAGTGTGTGAAAGGGTCAGATGCACAGAGGCAATAAAGGCCGCTTTGTTCCCAAGCGAGAATCACTCTTTCTACCTCAGCCATTATCACCAATTAGAGTGTCTGTCCTCATTTATGTGGGACGGCTCTTGTCTTCTCCTCCCCTCCCTTCGCACATAGACCCATGCGCAGACACCTGCCTGAGGAAAAGCTTCATCGTCACTGTGTCCTTATGCCCTTCATTACAAAAGAATATGAGTCAGGATCTCATGTTTAAAGGAAATTGAGAAAAAGGGAAAGAAAGAGATACAGAGTTGGAGGCGATTTTAGAAGACTTCAGAGCTTCAGAGAGTGAGCTGGGGGTTTTGTTATAAGGAGAAACAATCTTAGCCCTGAGGTTCGGCCATTGTGGGGTAAAGATGCTCCTCCAATTTTGCCATACACTGTTAATGTGCTATGGTTATGATACCATGAGCTCGGATGATGGGATCTCTTTCTCTCAAATCAATGATTATGGGTGTTGAATGGCAAGCACTTCATATTTTTGTACCAAAAGTATTCACTCTGTGAGTTGTCTGAGGATGCCTCTCAATCTCTGTGCTGGATCTTTAGATGCATGTAACAGCTGGCTAATACTATTAGTTTAGGATATTAAGGTGGTGGTGGTGGCGGGTGGGGGGATCATTACACGCTAGTGTGATAAGCCTGTGTAATGAAACACAAAAACATCCCTGCGGTCTGAAATGCAGGTCAGCGTGTTTAACCCATCGAGCGCAGACTGAGCTGCCGAAACTGAATCTTAATATCATTCGTATGACTCATGAGAACGGAAATAAAACTTTGATGATAATGCTACACACGCTAAGCTGAGGTGAGCCTCGGGGGACTGTGGTCGAACGCTAAGACAGATGCCCTTCCAGTGAACAAGAAGCGAATGTTCCCATACAAAAGGCAGTTAAAGTGAATAATGTACACTTTGCGGTTGATAAGCCTTTCGTGCCAAGACGAGGTGCTGATTACCTGTTGTTGACAATAATCTGAAAAGCGGCTTTAGGGGGTTTAGAGATGCAGAGAACCGGCTGCTGCCACGACCTGGAGAAAGGTCTCTCTGACTGGAGGTGATATCACGGGTAGGCCACAACTGAGATGGATTACATTAAATACGATTGATTAAACCTATTGATTATCTAATCTTCTTCTGATTGTCATTTTAACTCGTTTGTGAGTCCCACCCTTCCTCTGAGAACAAACACCCGGTACGTGATGATCGTGGTGTTGTGGAGAGCCTGACTGAATCTAGATTTGCATACTATCTGTCCTAAATATTATGAAAATTAGGACTGGTGCTCCTAAAGCATAACTAGCCTATCCTAAAGGTGCCAAGATTGTGATTGTTTTTAGAGTGGGTTTTTAAAGTGTGAATGCATGCAATGGGGTAATATACCACAATCATGCTCTGAAAAAAAGAAGTGGCTTGTGAGCGTAAGAAATGGCATGGGATGTAAAGCAGAAGCTGCCATGAGAGCCTTAAAATGAATTTTGACTTTAGCTATATGCTAACTCATTAAATGCTGTTGGGTTTGTGATGTCAAGATAAGATGTGATGCCGTTGTTGTGTATCTGTTCTAAGTAATCAAAATAGCTTTTCTTGACCAGTTAGTGCTATGCTAAGCTAGTAGACTAGATTGTTAGCTTGGTCAAAACACAAAGAAAGATAAATGTTTTAGCTTTGGTAACAATGTGATTATTAAATTAAACAACCAGGCTCTTTGGAGGCAACATTTCATGAAATTTAAATTACATTGCTTCTTACACGATACACTACACTTTCAAAGAGATAAAAACATACCAGAGCATTCCAAATTGCAAGCGCAGTGCGCAATGCACTACCGAGCAAGTTTACTACATTAGAAAAGTCATATGGAGCTGATTATATGATGCAAACACAAAAATGTATTATAGTTTACAAATCATGTAGGCTACTATGAGAATTTTTGTTTTATGCAATAATATAGTACTGTGCAAGGAACTGCTAGAAAATAAGTCTTTATCAATCGCTAATCTGCCCCCGTAATCACAATTAGTGTGAAAAGGAATAAAAGTTTTATTTTGCTGCCTCAAGTGTTCATTTCAGGTGGAAACTGCACTGAATTGTTTGTATAAGTACGTTTTTGGAGTTATGCAATAATTAATAAATAATAATAATAATACAAAAATTTCTTTCAATTTCCAATCAGGCACTGAATAAAATAAAGTGGCTGCTGTAAAAATAGTGCCAGACTTCCTTAACTCTCCCACGACACGAGCAGCCACACAGGCACAAACATCACCACAGAGGCCAAAGGTGCTTTGCTAGCAGAGCGATAAGCTAAGACTAGCGACGAGGGCCTCTTTCTGAAGCTGAAGGAAACTGTTTTGGCCCTATCTCAATGACAACAGAGGCCTCTCCTCTTCCCCCTCCCCGCCCTTCATCTCTCATCTTGTCCCTCAGAAGAGATCTCTCGCTAGATGATACGGTGAAGAGTGCTATATAATGCAGGCTAATGTCACACTGGTGAAGGTACTTGGAGAAATGAGCCCTGCCTGTTCAAAAAGGAGCCAGGGCTATCTTCTGGCACATAAAAGGAGACTAAAAGGGTAAAAGAGCCAGAGAGAGAGAAAAAATGAGAGAGGGACGAAGAATGGTGGGATTAAAAGAAAGAGAGTTGAGTAATTGGGAGTGACAAGCCAGTGGTGGTGTGTCAGGCCTTCAAACAACAGGGTTGAGTGAGTAATAAATGGAAATAAATGAGAGAGAGAGACAAAAGAAAGGGGGTTGAGCTTTACTTCTGAAACCTTCGATGTTCAGGAAAAAAGGGAAAAATTTTCTTCTGAGATTGCCAAGAGAGAGCAGCCTTTTAGAGGTGACCTGTGATCAAAGCCACCAGTGCATCCCAGATCCCTCCTGATGGGAATAACCTAACACTCTTTTTCTCTCCTCCTCAGATCCAGCATAATCTCACCACATCTGCCCATTTATATCACAGATTATATCAGTCTTTAAAAAGGTCCTGTATCTGCCCTCTACGGGGCCACCCTGCCCGGGTCAGTCACTGGGAGGAGGGAAGAGTAAATGCAGCCATGCGTAAAAGCGTTACGCTAAACTACGCATGGCTACTCTGCATGGCACTGCAGAGCCTGTCAGGCGCACCGTTATGCAGTCTGATCCATAATAGAGCGAGAGAGAGTTCGCCACACTTAGCTGAATCAGGTCACACACTAGCAAGCACAGATGCAGACTCAAAACTCCACCTATATGCACAGACACACGCATACATTAATTGATGACACTTTCACTCTTAAACACTAACTGACCTTAAAAAAATCTGAATATTCAAACTCTTCAAATCCTTTGAGAAAATTGTGCTTCTTATTCTAGGAATATGATGCCATAGATATAATAACACAATAAAAGACATGACGTCATATATACATATATATTGAAATAATTGAATTGGTGAATATAATGGTGAAGGACATGTCTGGGTCAAAAACAAGTAAAATAAATTATATACATTTAATAATACACATTGTCTAAATTTTTAATAATTGGAGAAAACTTTGTGATTTATTTCTGCATTGTGACAATTTAAAAAATAAGCAAAGAAAATACGTAACAGGACAAACAAATATTAATGGTCTTAAAATAGGCTTTATTGTATTTACACAGAATATCATTTCATATTTTTTCTTTTGGCTTTGGGGTGAAACATGATTAAGAAATCATTAACAAAACTAAAAACCAAAAAGGACATCAGATACTAATCACACGTCCATTGCAATAAATAAATAAATA
Organism: Rhinichthys klamathensis goyatoka; assembly: GCF_029890125.1. Taxonomy (NCBI): domain Eukaryota; kingdom Metazoa; phylum Chordata; class Actinopteri; order Cypriniformes; family Leuciscidae; genus Rhinichthys; species Rhinichthys klamathensis. The sequence goes on along the minus strand of NW_026607009.1, from coordinate 120,192 downwards.
AGACTTCTAATTTATGACTTTTATTACTTACCCAGCTAGCTCAGATCACCTGATAAAATGCTAATACCCTGCAGCATACTATACACCATGATCTTTGGTCTGGCTCCACTGCTTCACTTCTGTAATTAAAGAACTTGGACGCTATGAAATCTCACTCCAGCATGATGGACAGTTGACCCACGGCATCAGGATTGGCTTTCACGGAACGACCGGCTAGCCGTCTTGAGTGTGAGAGACCATTACACACATGCGGTTTACATGTCTGCATGGCTGCACGGTGAAACTGTAATGTTACCTTACAGGGTTACACATGCCTCCGTAACCCCATGCTGTAATGGCCAGTGTCATTTTAGTGTTGGCTATAGAGTAGTAAAAGGTCAAAGGGTCCAAATTTAAATAAATGAATCTAACAGGAAAGAAGAGAAGTAATATACTATCAAATCTTATATCATCACAGTCATCATTTAATCGGGAAAATGCTAATTTCCTGTCAAATGGATGCAGCATGAAAACAATGAGTTGGGCAACCCCCCTCAGTAATGCAATTATTCTCTACATGAGCACACTGGCAAAGCCCCATTTACACTGCATGTCTGCAGCAGGGTAGGAGTGTGTGTGAGCGTGCCTCTCCAGCCCACCAGCCAGGAAGCAGTCAGTGTAACTCTTATTTAGCACAGGAAGTGCAGATTTGCTTAGCAACCACATTAACTGAGGTATTTAGAATTATACCTCTTTAGTGACAGCCAGGCGTGCACGGGCAGGCATATTACACAGAGATGCGCGTTTTCCTGATATTTGAACTCGCAGAGGAAATACCACTCCTGAGACGCTTGACAGGAAAAGGTCTGAGCGCTGCTGTGCACAAACCTGGTACCTTCCCTTCAGTAAATTCAATTTATGTGCCATTCAGAACTGTATTTAGAGAACTTTGTTCTTTAGAGTGATCATTCAAGAAAAAAAAGATGCTTTTTAGAACTCATCATTGAAAGGTTTTTTGGGGAACCCTAAATGGTTCTTCTATGGCATAGGAACCTGGAACTTATTATATACGTAGACAGTCAATCAAAGCTCAGATTGAACCCAATTTCAAAGCCGCTCGGCCATGAGAACGCCGCTCTGTAGCTCCCACGGCCAATCTATGGGGTCTTTGACTGCAATCGACTGATAGCTTGACTCTGATAGATTGTTTCTATCGCGGGCTGGAGGAGATTAACGAGAGAGAGACAGGAAGTCGAGCCAGTTCCACTCAACAGAAGCTGAAGAGGCCGGCCGATATGTTATCGAAAACTAAATAAACATTTATCAGCGTGCATGCTCTGCTCGGCCCAATCACTTCCCTGTCTCCGTGTCTGGGGCCCCAACTCAGGTTTCAAAGTTCAGCCGCACAATTTACTCGCCAAACAAATCCTGAACTCGGTTGCTATTAAATATGAGCACGAATGAACGGCAGCGATCATTCTCGGTCAATGTGCCGTCAATCACGCACAATGGGCCGGTACGTGGTGGGGTTTGGTCGTTATCATTAGTCGGTTTTCACACAATGATTTCACATGAGAGATCACCTTTGGCTGAAAGGATTGCTTGTTTACACAAGTGTCAATGTGAAATTAAACACTTTTCATGTGGGCTTTTTATTCGCCAGGGCTTTTGAAACGAGAACGGAGAAGAAAAACACTAGCGCACTCCTTTTACTGAATGAGTTTGCTTTACAATCTGCTCTTTTGATTCCTTTCAAGTTGGTTAACAGTGTGGAAATGTTCCAACAACTGGCTCCTGAGCAAATTCAACAGTTCCTGCTTGGTGAGGGGTTTCGTGGATGGCGAATTGTTGCGCTTGTTGGTGCTGCTGATGTTGTTTGGCAGCCCTTGTCTTTGGGAGAGGACAGTACAAAGGAGCTTTGATTGGAGTGTGTGTTTGTTCGAGTTGTGCTGACATCTGTGTGTCTCTCTGTGTGTATGTGTGGGCCCATGAGTCTCAGAGTGGTGTTGGCCTCACTGAACGCTCAGCAGGTTGACTAGAACATGCTGGCTCTTTCCCTCAAAGCCGCCAGAATTCTGTTCCAAATGAGTTCAGCTCGGGGAGAGCCTTCGCTCTGGGGCACAATCACAAGGCTTACTGTTACAGGCATGAAAGAGGGGTGAGGGGGATGGGACCTGTGAATGGGGACAGGAGAGATCCATCCGGAATGAGAATTAGGGACAGAGAGGCAAAGAGGAAGTGATCGATAATATTTGATCTGTTACTTGTTCTAAGGTTTTACTTCAGAAGTTAGTTTAGGACTCTGAGAAACATAATTAAAGAATTTACTCATTATATTCATGATACCTATCTACCCATCTATCCATCTACCATTCTACCTCCACCGGGTATGACTTAGCAGTCAAATGTTAGACCAGTGCCAAATTAGCCTACAATGACAACATTCAAGATCCCCGTTTCAGATCACTGTGTAGTTCATCTAGAGCAAGACTGACAAACTGAGTAGACCTTAGGTAAATGGAGAGCCCCAGGAAGTGGAAGAACTGGCTGAGACCCAGTGAGAGCGACTACACCCAGGCGGAGGAGCGATCTGGGCCTCCTCAGGAGACAGTTTGAGCAGCAGAAAAGAGACGGGTCTGATTTCATCTGATAAGCAGGCAGAGCTGGAATAAGGTCCCTGCACAGGGGACGTAGAGAGTGTGTGTTCTTTTGTCATTGCTGCCAAAAACTACACACTCAAGAATAGAACCTGCTGGCTTAGATTCTCTCCTTTACTTTCCTTCTCTCTGTCTTTTAGACTATCTATCTATCTATCTATCTATCTATCTATCTATCTATCTATCTATCTATCTATCTATCTATCTATCTATCTAGCTATCTATCTAGCTATCTATCTAGCTATCTAGCTATCTTTAGGTTATCCAGACTTTAAGTTAACAATGTTATTTTCTTACATTCACGTTTAAATTGATTCTGCATCCTCTTTGCTACCTCAATTCAATTCAAATTCAGGAATTGGAATTTAAAAACACATTCTCAATTCAGTTATGAATGGCGCACTACCTGGTGTGTAACAAAAGTGTAAGTTGTGAATAAGCCATTTCATAAGCTGGAGAATGGGGCAGCTCTGTAGCTGGAGTGTTATTCAGAAAAACACTGAGCTGTAGCCTATTATTGTGGGCAAGCAAGACAGAAGTCTGTGTCATTGGAGAGCTGTTGTGTCTTTAAGCAAGGACAGAGGTTGAGCTGTTTTGTCTCCTTGTCTGAGGGGAGGTAAGGATACACGCTCTCTCTTACACACACAAACACACACACACAGTCAAAATGCCTTCACATATGATGTCTAAGGAGACGGCATCAAATTCAGGAAGCCCAGTGTAACATCAGAATGTGCTTCCTGCAGCAATCAATAGATCTCAGGGCCATACACCCCCACACATGCACAGACCTTAACAAGGGCGGGAGTGGATAAACAAATTGCCCTTGCACTTTAATCAGACTTGGAGAGAAACAACAAGCCTTTTGCAAAATTTATGTAATCGTTGCTTGAAGAACGTCTTCGCTATTTCACTCTAGTTTTGCTTTAAAAGCCACTTTGCGATCGACCAACCACTTAAGCTAAGCCAAAGCCAAATCGCAGTCAAACTGAAATATTACCAGCTCTAAAACACACCTCATCTATATATATTTGATAGCCATCATATTTATGGTCATTATAAAGTATAAAGTGTTTAAATATGCTCGTACTTTGAATACGAATACTTTTGAAGTGTCGGCCAGGTCCGTGTGAAATCGTTCAAGAGATCCATTGAGTTGTAGATCGATGCAGCTCTTCGCGGCCAGAGAGAGACAGCATTGAAGCTGATGCTAATTGAGACAGAAGTGAATTGATAAGGCCTAGGCTGCATAATAAGCTCGCTTGAAGCTAACACAGGCTAATGTTTCCATTAGCGTCCGTGAAGAGATGGATGAAGCAATAGATGGTGATATGGAAGGCCTAGTGGGAAAGACGGATGAGACAGGGAGACACCATTTACCGTATCCGAAAGTTCTGGACAGATTTTTATGGAATAAAATTTTTAAGAGCCTGTGCTTTTAAACTATAGCATGGGTAACAGTTTCTTATTTGTGTTTTCAGTGTTTTCTAATTGATCTGATTTTAGATATTGTCAAGTGCCTATAGTAAAAAAAATTAACATAACTAATAAATAAAAAATCTCAGACCATGCACTTAAATTTAATTTGAATAAAGGTAGCAAACAGGATGTGGAATTGCAATTCAAATGAGAAATTAGGAAGGTAGAATTAAATTCAAATTCAAAGGAAGTAAATTTATTTTCCTGTCATTCCTATTCAAATGTTTAACTTTTAAGGCTCTTTGAGGCCGAGTTAATATTTGGAAAAGCATGTTTGTTGGGCATGCATGTACAAATAAGTCCAATTAATTCAGTCCTGATGCAGATGCATAGTGTATAGGAGAGTCTTGACCTTAGTATTTTAAAGCACAATGTTGTTGACAAAGAGCTGCAGAAAACAGCAACCACCTTGACCTACTGATAGGACGGATTCTTAGAAGCCAAGGTAAAGAGATAATTAAACAGACTGATAGGCCTAATAGTGAGATAAAGGTCAAAGTGAAGAGAGAAAAATAGAGAGGGGCGATACATTAAACCAGTACTACAGAAGTCTGCACAGCGCAAATGTAAATAGTAGTAACCTGTAATTAGATCCCTCTTCTGGAGCGATTTATTTCAGACATTGTACTTCATCGAGACAGTCTTATAGAGAGCAAACAATGAAGTATTGTCAGATATAGGATGCCCCTTTAAAACCGGGCAGGCTAGTTGGAGGGTACAATTATCTTCAATTTCCTTTTGGAAAAAAAAGAGCTGGCAGAGATTGTGTTCGGCTTTCTCTCCGATTCCATGTCTGTGTGTGCTCGTGTTTGCATGTGAGCGTGTGTGACAGTCCTTTTCAGAACAAGATTACATGCGTGGGCAGGCGAGGAGTGGCTTCAGACAGTAAATCAATGGATTCAACTGTAGTAGTGTTGTAGAACGTCTACAGGTTAGCGCAGAGCGCAGGGGGAGCCGTGCGGCTTTAACCTGAGCCTTTACCTCCTTTCGTGGGCACACACACATACACAGCTCTGGTTTCACACACATTGTTTTATTTAGCATGTCCACTGTCAGCTCATTTGGAGGAGTGGTACTGGGTTGGAATAGTATTAATTGCGAGGGATCTATGACCTACGATCACTAACCTGAAGCACCACACTAGCCCGGATGCTAATGGTATTAAATACCATTGTTTCCGACACTTTTAATTCACCTAGAGTAAGCCGAGAACACACACACACATCTGTCTATACACATACATACATGCTCCTTAAATCTCTAAACCTCATGGCCTTTCTGAATAACTTCTGATTGGTTAAGAGGTGTGACCATTCCTCCAATCACTTCTCAGGGAGTATGTTTCCACTTACTCTACTAAAGTCAAATAAAATTACATTCACAACCAAAACATGTAGGGCATAGCCAGACTTAATTTTGTCCATTTGTATATAGCTACAACAAAATAGCCATTTACTAAATATTTTGACGAAACAGATATTTAATAAAATGCATATAATTCAAGATATTTCTTTTTAAATAACACATACAATGAATTGCTCACAATAAGACCAGTAACAATGAAACCTGATGAGGTAGACTGGACTGTCAAATTTGTAAAACTGAGACAAAAATTCACTCAATTTATTTAAATTAAAGATTTGTGAATCTGAAACCTCAATTCAATTCGACAAATTTAAAATAACAAAACAAACAATTCCATTAATGTGTATTTAAGTAAATCAGAAATAAGCAACAGATCATGCTCCTGTACTTTACAGGAAAACATGCTGGTTTACCATTTAATTTATTTCACATTGTAGAAAAATGTCATTCAGTCAGAACTCTGATTGGTCCCGCACCCCACCAGTATCTGTCTCATAAATCAATTTAAGTAATTATGAATTTGAAAATAAAAAGTTATTTGCTAACCACAATGTGAAATCATTGGAAAACCGCAACATGATTCATGTGGGCCACCAACTAGTGTGCCATTGTTAGCGCTTGACAGCAGAGTCTCCGGCGAGAGAAAGCACGGGGGAAGGGTGCTGTTGAACCGAGACAGACATTCTTTTGTTACCTGTTCAGCAAAACCAAAATAGCCTGCGGACTTTAAGGCTGGAACTGATACACCACGTCCCTCAATCAAAGAACAAAATGACAAGCTTCTGTGTCACGCCTAGCACTGCCTCTCCACTACAGCCACAGGGCTTTAACTGGCAGCCATCTTTAGCAACGGCAAACCAGGAAGTGATGAAGTGTTCATAATTTGTTGTGTCTGGTGAAACAGCAAAGAGCTCTATTTTTCACACAAAAAAAAAAAAAAAACATATTTAGAAAATCTGTACAGAACATAAAAAATAAGTCTTACGATTAGCATAGGTACTGAACTACAATTTATATTCCCCAGAGAGCACACATACATTTGACAAGACATTTTTTGAGGAAAATACATTCCCTTGCTGATGTTATATCAACATTAACTGAATGTTTACACAACATTTGTGATTCAAAATTTACATACAGCTGCCTTTTTAATGTTTTTATGTAAATATGACACTTAAAACAGTGCAAAATGCTGTCTAGATTAATAATTTAGCAGACATCTTGCAAACATATGTGTATCTACTCGTTCTGTACATTGCGTTTCTCTCTCTCTGCATTACATTACATCTTAAAGCATCAACACGTTAGCTATGCTAGGATCAAGGCCCATTCACACCAAGAACGATAACTATATTAGCATCCACAACACACAATAATATTGTCTATTCGAAGCGTGCACTGCAGTTATTTCATCTGCCACTTTAAATGCTCAAGCTGTTTAAAGTCGGGTGGATTCTGATAGGCTGTCAATGTTTCATTCTGAAAGTGATTCCAATGATTTCTTTCCTCCCGTTACAGTTGAGGACTTCCCTATTCTCATTGAGTTAGACGATTATTAAAACTTTATAGTTATCGTTATAGTTATTGTCCTTGATGTGAACGGCCCTTTAGTCTGGAAAAAAACTGGACAAAAAAAATGAAGCATGGCTTGTGAAGACCAAAGCCAAGACAATAGTCTTAGGCCTGGGCTTTGTCTTCCAGTCATAGTCCTGTTCCTGAGCTCCAGCTGATCCTTTTGAAAGATTTGAAGGACAAAGGGAGCCCAGTTGAACTTTAGGATGAGAGGTGGGACCTTGGCGTGCTCTCCATCACCCCAAAGACTCTCGTGACCACGAGTGTCCCTCGACATTAGGTCTGCACCCTCCCTTTATTTAACATTCGCCAAGACATACTCACGCATGCACAAAAAAAGACTCTGATTTGCCTCCCGATGCAAACACGCAGAACACATCAATGGCAGAGCCGTGCTGTGTTTCAGACCGCAGCGTTGTGGTTGTTCATTTAGACGGGGTGTGAGCACAGGCCTTTGTGTGGTGTCCACACACACCAGCACACACTTGCCCTCTGCCCCAGTTGTGTGGCCTGTAATCTTGTAATTCTCGGCCTGTGGCCTGTAAAAGGTCAACTTTGAAACAAGATTACTATGTGTTCTGCGGTCAGGGTTTCACCTGTGTGATGTCATAGTGTAATCTACACGTCTGCTAACTCAGATGCTACTCACCATTTAGTAGACCAAAGCATAACCTCTTTTTCACAGAAAGTGACGGATATCTTTGATATTTTTCTACCCCCAAAAAAAGGGTGGTTTGGGACCTGAAAAAAAGGCTGCACCTCAGTCAGGAGAGATTGAAGTGAAAGAAAACAAGATGGTACAAAACTGTGAAACATCGTAACCAACAAAGCTACATTTGAAACGCTCTATGTTATGCTTTATTTCCACATATTTTATTTACAAATATCGTGTGTGAATTGATTTTAATCATTATCCCTGCTGATTCATGATTACATAAATGCGCTTTATTAGGCCTTTATCTTTTCAAAATTGTGGCATGTTTTTTGTGGGCAGGTTATGTAGGCTTGTGATTACATCATCATTTAGCTCTCGAGTCGATGTATGCGTGTGTGTGTGTGTGTGTGTGTGTGTGTGCGTGTGTGTGAATGTGTGGATGTTCTGATTCAATGATGAAGCACTGGGTGGGTGACAGACAGATGGAGTTATGAGTGAGTAAATGTATTTACCTTTTTACGCACATTCACACTGAATTGTACAATTAATATCATCCATGCCCTGCTGCCGGTCTGGATCTGCCATCAGAACGGCAGTCACGATAGCAAACCCATCATCTGTCTCCCTCTCGCTCTCTCTCTTCTCTGTAGATGTAGCCAAGAGCCCAGACAGCAGTGTTTCACCCTACCCTGCGATTCCACTCTCAGCAAACATAACTAGAGGATTTGAGTTGCATATTTTCTAGCCGTGTACTGTAATAGTATGTCTGTCTACTCATTTCAATGTCAAATTACACATTATAAAGTAGGCTCCTTCTGTGTAGGGCACGCTTCAAAGAACGGCAGTTATAGAAGTCTGACTAACCAAACCAAATTATGGTGCATCTCAAACCAGTGCCACTGGGCCCAGACGAACGCTTCATTTAGAACGGGGTGAGGAAGGATGTTGCGTGTCTATTTCTTTCTTTCAGAGGCTATGTTTACAAGGCTTTACATGCCTGTAAAAAGTATTTCAGAACTTGTAAGGTATGAAATAAATAGAGCAAGCTTATTTCTATATTCAAAATATTTAATGCAATATACTCGAGTAACATAGGGTATTTATGTGTAGGTCTACAAACACATCAACTGTACGTTACAATCTTTCCCTCAAGCTATGGCATGCAGATTTATAGATAGCTGCTATAGGGGCAGTGTGACTCCAAAGGGGGCAGCTTGACTCCAAAAATAACTTTTTTTTTCATAGTCATTCAGTTTGAGGAAGTGTCGCTGTCTCTCAATGTGTGTGTATGTCACGCTGCCTCTGTCAGACAGCCATCTGTCCGATGGGAGCTGTATGGAAGCATCTGATAGGTCAGTCTGCCTGAATAGAGAGGGGTTTGATGGGAAGGGTCATGTGTCGGACTGCTCTTGGACACACAAACACACATCGCCAGCTAAAGTGTGACTCACTCCATCACACAAAGACAAAAGAGCTCAGCTGACATTGCAGAAAATCCCCATGCACAAACCAAAAAAAACACGTATTTTGCTCAGCGATCTTCAATCACAGTAGCAGTCTAAATACTGTGAATTTCAGACAGAAATTTCACACATTATGTGTGGCCCTGAGAAAAGAACTGGCCAATTAGAATCGAGTATTCCAGAGAGCGTTGTAAAATACAGCTGGAAATCCCACACAAATTGTACAAAAATGTCATTTATGATCTTAAAAAACAACTCACTTAAGTAATTTGACATATTTCAAACTGAGTACCCAACAGTAAATAACATGAATTGAATAAATATCTTGAATGCATCCATCTGCATTTGATTGGATTGTGAAAAGTAGACTTTGACATTATAGGTAAATATAAATCGTCTCCGCCCACACGGCCTTGGCTACATCAGAAGAAAACAAATATTGTTTCAGAATCATGCACAATGCAATCAAAATGTTGCAGAAAATAAGTAAGGTCAAATTTTGATGTCATGAAAAATGTGTTTGTTTTTACAAATACAGAACTGACAGAAATCTTACAATATTTATGTTAAAGCACAGAAAGAGGCTGAGAGGCGATTCAGTTGCGTGATGAATTTTTCAAAGCCAGACTCATCCAGTAATTTGTCATCATGTTTCTTTCTATCCGTGCTTAACTGTCATTATTAATACATGTCAGTGCAATGAATGAATACAAAACAGTAGGAATGAATGAGGTTTTATTTGTTTAAAGAGTCCATGTCGCAGATATAAAGCCAGTCAGAACATTGGATCTAGTTCCTTTCTTTCCTACTTCATTCATTCTTTCCTAATTCGTTCATTCACTTGTACTTGTTATTCTGGTGTGACTAGGACGCAGGAGCCCATTCCGACAGTCTGCCTGAAATGAAACGTTCATAATGTCTTTCATTAAATCAAACATTTACCTCACACTTTATATATTAGCACATCCAGTCTCGCATTGACAATCACAGTAACCCAGGAAACCCCCGAAACGCATCTATTTTCCCACCCCTCCTCCCTGTTAATGCCAGACACAGAAAAAGCTCCCTCCTCCATCCCACACTCTTCTGTCTGCCAGCCCCCCCATCACATCTTTCTCCACCTCCCCCTATCAGGCAGGTATATATGAATGCTTTCCCAAAGGCCAGCCAATACAAACACACACACACACACACTGACTGGGCTGACTGATGTGTGGGGGCTGGTGGAAGGAGTGTGAAAAGAGAGGATGCCCTGTGATGAACCTCTCTCTTTTATCTGTGTTTATCTCCATCTGACATTAATGAGATTTTAGCTACTGCATCCTGGGGGAGGGGGTGGACAGACTAGGAGGCTTAGCAGCGTGTGTCTAAGAGGGTGTGATATAATGTCACAACTGAGCTTAAGCTATGACGAGGGGAAATTATGTAAGAGGGTAATTTTCCAAAATGTCTTCTTTTCGATTGCAATATAACTGAAATGGCAACATTTCTAAGTTCACTAAGAATCTCTGTAACTGTGTAGGCAGTAAGGGCATCAGGTTAGCTCTCTTGAGTTACAATGCTTTGAGCTCCAAAACCTAGTGAGCTGCCTACTATGAGCATACTTACTACATTAGAACTTCACTACTGACTTAAAATGATACATAATATACATGGCACTTATTGTACTGATGCTTAGTTTCAATATTAAAGGATTTATATTTATAATCAATATTTCTCTCACTCTTAGTTTGGCCAAAATAAGGTATCTAAGGAGGCAGCATTATTACTTCAATGTGGGATTTATTGATTTAAATTGTTAATTATTATTAATATATTAATATAATATATTATTAATAATTACATCTGAAGTGTCTCAGCTGAAGGAAATAATCCATTATTTATTGGCTTTAATACATGGGCCAAATTTTCTTATCGGCCCGATTACAATAACATTAAAAAGGAACATATATCGGCCGATACCGATATGGTGGCCGATATATCGTGCATCCCTAAAAAAAAGGTTGTGATATGAACAAACTATATTTCCATCCCTCACAGCCTCGCTTTTGCTTGCATCAAATTAAATAGGGCATCTAGTGTGAAGGAAGTCTATTTCTTAAGTAGGCCTATATTTGATCTCTCAAGCATATTTTAAAGTCATTGATGGCAAAAAAAACAACAACAAAAAAAAAACAGAGAAAGACTTACTCCCTGCCGAGGTTGCTAAATAACGATGAACAGAAAAGCAGAATAAGTCCCGTTTTGATTTGAAACTCAGCTCGAGAGGTGAAAAACTGATCAAATTAGCAAGGATGTGGCTAATAAGCCAAGCATGAATGTTCACACATGAATTGAACTGTTAGTGTAAAAAAACACTAATGAATTGACTTGCATTTGCATTAAAGAGCCACAAAAGCAATTAGGGTTTGAATTGTTCCAGGGAGATGTTCGTGTCTTATCTCTAAAACAAAGCCACATATTTTCTCTCTTTGCCCGGTTAATCACAGTTATGATCCATCAGTTCGGGCTTGTCAGAGACGGGCTATTTGAAAAATCTTAATTAGCACCTAAAGGAGACTCGTTAGAACACTCAGCTGCTGCTCAGTCCTGAAAAAAACCTGTCGGATTTAATAACCACCCAGTACTACACATGAGGGATTTTTTTTTTTTAAACCAGGATCAGTGGGAAGAATGAGCTTTGTTATGAAAGCGAGAGATTGCCGTGCTTTTTTCACAGTTTCATACTTTGTAAAACTGTTCGGGTTTCTCGTCTGGCACTCTTGCGCAACAATAAAAATGACCCTTGCGGATATCCAAACAAAAGCCTGTTCATATCAGTAACCGACTGAACAACACAGGGTCCGTTTCTCTGCCTCGCAGGTCTTTGACCTCACGAGTCCAAGTTCTGGAACATACTTAGGAAGACTTTGACCAGTGAGGTCTCAGAACAGCCGTTCGACTCGGTTCTCAGACGGATCCTCTGGTTTATATCGTCGGGGCAGCTGACTATAGCTACCCGTGAAGCCCCTCGCATTCTGAAGGGGAGGCAGAGAAATGCGCAAATGCAGCTTTTCGCGCTGCAGCCATTGATATGCATACCAGGGGCCAGCTGCTGCTGAGTCTAGTTGAGCCATCCGCTGTGTGTGTGTGTGCGGCTTAAGAGCGATATGCCTGGCGAATGAGACGGGACATACCTAATATCCCCTTAGGGAACTGGCTTCCTCTCCCAAAGCTCTTGCACCCTCTCAGTTCTCCACCAGATATCCCAGAATTCTCTGAGGCGCTGGGGATGGTGGAGAGGGGGTTGGAAAGATGCCCCTCTCTCCCTCCCTCCCTCCCTCCCTCCCTCCCTCTCTCTCCCTCTCTCTCCCTCTCTCCAAAATAAAAATCACAAGTCAGCCGAACCGAATGCGGAGGACGGAAGAGAGAAAATGAACACGCAAGGTGTTCATCAAAAGCATTTTCAAGGGCGTGCTTTGGAGAAAATTACGTAGCTTTGTTTCCAAAGAGCGAACAATTAAGCGAGAAAACTGCTTCACAGGCTGAGAGCGGTTAAATTCTGCTTTAAGGACTGGATGATTAGAGAGGTTTACTGGCCACTTCCAGCACCTGGGGGGAATTAAAGATCGAGAGAAAGGGGGAAAAAACACTTGATTGTAGAGGAGACGAGAAGTCAGCAGGAGAAGGGTTCTGATACCGAGCAGGTGTGTGTGTGTGTCTAAGTGTGCCGGTAGACCACGGAGCGAATGCGAATACGAGAGTGAGAGGGCACGCTTCATTCATGCCCATTCATACACACATTTGAATAATCAGTCTCTCGCTGCACTTCGGGAGTGGCTGTCCTGGAATGCGACTGTCGTAACTCCCTTCCCGTCACTGAGCTGTGGTTTTCCTGCACTGGCGGCAAGAACACGCCGTCTGCCAAAACTCTCGAAATAACCCCTGATAAAACGCCTCCACATTTAACAGGAAACTCAGAGGGGGAAATCAAATGCATGACTACATGGGAAATGCTCATGATATGGGCTTTCTTGTGCTTACTCTGAAAAATGAAAGTGCCAACGATTTCATCAAGTAGCCTATAGGCTAAATCTGACAATGTAAAATGTGCAGTGAAAAATATTATAACAGGGCTGTTATTAAACATTAATTTAGTGCAAATAATCCGATAAAACAAATTTCACCATACATTAATTTCCATCTGGTGCGTGTGTTTAAACAAAAAAATAGTGCAGACGAAATACAAAAATGCTTCTTGTGTAGGCCTATAGGGTCTACCTCGATAGATGAACTCAATTATCAAATGGATTTCTGTTCTTTTCTAATGCTTTCATCCGCCATATTAAATTATGAGCGTGATCTTCATTTTGGAGATTTCTCATCAAATATTGATTATTTGTGTTTTACTTAATTTATTCATCAGCGTACCATGTAAAAATCAATTGAAATCTTTAAAATTGAGTCTCATTAAAGGCATTTAGTCACTTGTTTACAGTTTTAGGGTATACGTTTACACGACAACAATGTACTAAAAATGGAAACGTTTTTCACAACGTTGTCAAAACGATCCCCGTTCACACGGATCCGCAAAAAAAAAACTATTAAAAACTGTTTTATGCATGCCAGACCAGTAGTTACAGTGTTTGTAAAGAAAAACTACACGCCTATAGACATAACACATTATACGCATATGCATTACCATTTTCACAAATTTGCATTTTTGTAGTTCACATGGAGACAATAACGGTATCGTTTTTTCAAAAACTTGTACTTTGAAACCCGTTTTCAAACGTTTGCGTTTTCAGGCCCCCAAAACGCAGTTACGCGGCTATAAAACGGATAAAAAGTTTTTAGTGTGTCGTGTAAACGGCCCCTCAACCTATTTTGTCCCTAATCCATCTAATCATTCATCGCCACTCCTGACAATTACGTCCAGACATTTTTATCAGTATAAAGTAATCATGATAGCTCATGAAGCCAACTCAACACCTGGACTTACACTTTGAACCTACAGTTCAGCAAACTCAAACCTTGTTTACCAAGCTGCCAAACTCTTTTGAACCCTTTGAACAAGATCTCAGACAAGCGTAACACAATTTTCTTCACCACAGAGTATTAAAAGATGATGTGTTTGGACCTGAGACAGCTTGACAGAACATAATGGCTAGGTACATTTTACGCTTAATTATTGACTGTGTGTCTGAGCGAGGGACACAGCACATCCTGTCTTTCTGTGTCTTCCTGTCGCTGACTGAAAGCACCAGACAGACACGCACTCACAAACACTTCTATATACACACAAGCATGTATATGTCGAGGGAGGTTGAGCAACTACACAGTCTGTGACCTTCCCTCAGCAAGCAGCAGAGAAAAAGGAAGTTCCTTCACCCCACCCAGAGACAGAGAGAGTGAGAGAGAGACTGCCAGACTACTTTTCACAGATGAGGAACAGTAAGATCTGTAAATAACTCAGCAGAAAAGCTCTGTCACAATCGCACAGACAGCAACAGAAACACAGTATACAAACATACAGACTGTTACATCTACATTACTCGCATTTGGAATGCCTGTTACGCAAGTTTGCAAACACATAAATTAATATAAATGTGCACATATAACCGTTTTCAACACTGATAATAATTAAGAGCACCAAATCATTATATTAGATTGATTTCTGACGGATCATGTGACACTGAAGACTGGAGTAAGGATGCTGAAAATTGCCATCACAAGAATAAATTACATTTTAAAATATATTCAAATAGACCACGATTATTTTAAATAGTAATACTATTTCACAATATTACTGTTTTTACTGTTTTGACTTTTCAATCATCATTTGAAATCGAGCTTGATTAGCTCAAAGCATTTGCCTCAAGCACGTTTCAAGCCTCAGTCTTATTCTACAAACATCTGAGTGGCAAATTAAATTGTGTGGAAGCCATTATGAAGTCATCAATATCAAATCGCAGACTCTTCCTGGCAAAGGAGTGACCAGGCGGTCGGGCACATGTAAAAATACACCGAATCTCCCTCTCTCTAGATGGATATAATGATATATTCCACTTCCGTTTCCAGACGGTTGGAGAGTGTTCCCTCTTGTGTGTGGTGAGAGGAAGGAAAGCTCTTGAGATGAATAAAAGCCTGCTGTGGGGGGTCTGATAATGTGATAATGCAGAGAGCTCCGGGACATTTTGGGCTCACTCGAGACGGAGGGAAACAGCTCGATGTTAACAAAGCAACGTCATTCACCGTAAGGGACAATTCAATCTGCAAAGCACTTATGACACACATCGTCCGTGCAAAAAGAGACAGAAAACGGCAAATGTGTGTAAACACGCTGGAGAGCAGGCCTCAGTTTACATTCTCTCGCTCTATACAGGGAAAGTAAGCTGGAGGTGGTGGAGGGCTGATCAGAGAGAGATGGGAGGGAGGAGATGTTGGTGAATGCACTTCTTTGTTGGTTCATACTCCGTTTCCACCACAATACTCCAATCCCTGCATCATCAGCTCCATTCAAGGGAAACAGTTCATGCAAATGACCAGGCCTGCCATTCATTGAGTGTTTGTGTGTTGTGTGTATTGGAGGGGGGCACATTACTAAAAATCTTTTCCTCTAATCCTCTACCTCACAAACAGGACCGTGTCTGCAATAAGAGTCAAGCTTTAGAGCCCCAGGGGTAAGGTGAGCCACCACACATGCGAGTAACCCGAGACTGGAGACAACCCAAAGCAGATAAACATAAAACAATCAGCCCGAGACTGCTTTTATCGCATTATTCATTCCAAAAAATACCCAGAAATGAACTTTACGATGCATATTTAAGCAGCAATCTTGGTTGGAGTGCAGCTCAGAAAGCATGTTTTTTCCCTCAGCAGCCCCGTGATTAAACCCTCAATGGCCTGATCATTAAAAACACATCCACTGTCAAGTACCTGTGATAGCTAAACGGCCCATTTCAGAATTACCATAACATGACGCCATTGCCGTGGGACATGTGGAAGTCATGCTGAGCTCAAGAGAGACAGATGGAGGAATGAGATGATAAAAAACAAGCACTAGACAGAGAGAGAGAAATGAAGACTACAAGCGCCCTGGCCTTTAATGGCTCTAAATGATTGTTTGTTTACGCAATCAGCACTGTATCTACAGTAAAGGTTAACGGGACAGAGGTTGTGACACTGAGGGTTAGTTACTGGTCAATTAAATTCAGCAAAGCCCAAAAAGCAACCAAGAAATGCTCTCTGTGAGAGATTGCATTTTTTGCATCGGTCTGCTCAAGTTAAATATTTCATGCCATTAAATTTAGGCCACTGCGACGGCTATTCTATCTTGACGTCCGCCCACAGATTCCACATCTCACCCCCCTCCCGGATATCAGGTTGTAACATTTGGACTGGGAAACCAATATCATGATAGTCTCTGGAGTCTGGAGACTGGGTCACCAAAGAACTGACACTCTTGGCCCCTTTCCAAGCACTCATCTAAGGAGGGAAGCTGACACTACTTGGAATATGCCAACGTAAAACTTAAGACATACAAATTTCACCCTGGTGGTGTGGCTTAGCGGTTAAAACATCTAGTCTGCCAACTTTAAGATTGTTGCTTTGAATACCAGCAGAGGTGATTCATGAACATCGCCACAGTGCCCCATCACACTTAACCTCAGGTTGTGCCAAGAGGAATGTCCCTATAAGAAGTGCACTGTACGTCTGCCAAATAACTACTTACTGTTGAGTCTGAAGTTTGTGTCACCAAAGAACTGACACTATTGGCCTTTCTCCAAGCATTCATCTGAAGACGACGGTGGTAAGCCATTAAAACAACATCTGTTTTTTTATGTTTCTAATATTTATTTTTGAATTACTAACAAATAATCCAAAAGTGACCAAAAAGTTTCAATTTCACTAATTACATCAATTGTTTTTACATGCAAGATGCAATGACTAGTCAGAATGACTGTTTTTATAGTATACAATATAAGTTCAATATAATTGCAAGTAAGATCAAATATTTATAGTTGCAACTTGGAATGCAATAGTGTCTAATAAAGTAGTATGATCCAATTAGTTCAAGGAAAACCGTCACAGATAGCTAATAGTAGCCTAACTATTTCTAGTAAGCCAGATTGAATATTAAAACATGATATAAAATAGTTACTAGTAAAACAGAAATAGGTGGAAAACATACTAGTTGGAAGTGAACAGTTGAAGCACTGAAGCAAACATTTGGGTTACACTTTATTTGAAGGTGTCTTTGTTACACTGTAATTATACATTTAAATATTGAGTAATATTAATAACTACATGTACTTACTATAGGGTTAGGATTAGGGTTTGGTTTGGTTTAGTTGCATGTAATTATGCACAATTTTATAGTTATTACTATAGTAACTACATGTAACATATGTAACAATGACACTGTGAAATAAAGTCTTGCCAATATTTGCCTCTACCAAGATAGGAGCAGCAAAGGAATAAGTAGTTTGCAATGAATTACTTGATACCTGGGAGTCTGGACTCTGGACTAATTTAATAATTTAATAAAGACACCACTAGTCACTATCTACTGGAATAAGTAGCCTATCTAATGAAGTTATTCGTGAAATTGGAAAAGATGGTAGTCTCAATTGGCTTTCAAATAGTAGTCAAACAAGCAGCAAAATAGGCACTAGTTAGTTTAAAAGGATGAAACGGCTTGTCATAGACGTCTGACACATGCAGTCCAGCACTACAACAAAACTTAATCAGTTCTCCCTGCACTAGAGCAGAGGATGCAGCGTAAAATGCAACAAACTGGCTCACCCGTGATGCTTTCCGCTTGTATTTATTGGCGAAGTCAAATTTCTCCTTAATGTCATCCAGGAGCTGCTCCAGACGCGCTTTCTCCTCTTTCCCCGTGTAATCCGGGCTCAGGAGCACATACGCCCTCCAATTTGCCGAGTCAAAGCCCCAATGGCAAGTCCTGTTCTCCAGCGATTTGTGACTGTGCACCACGAATTTCTGGGTCGGGTACATGAGCCTGCAGTCCATGCATTGTATGCAGGGCGCGTTGGGATTCGTGTAGAGCTCCGGGACCAGAAGACCCCTACACTTCCCGAAGCACTCGTGATAGATTTTGAAGCTCTTTTCGGTAAGTTCCAGCTCAATGGAGCCGTACAGCTCCTTCTTGGAGTGCGGCGGGTACGTGCCCCCGTAGATGAGCGCGTTACACAGGCGCTCCGAGTCCGTCTTGGTGATGAGCCCGCAGGACGGCGCGGAGAACGGCAGGATCCCCATCACCTTCAGGATCTCCAGCTGGTCGGCGGTGCAACGCGAGCAGTAAATGTGCAGATCGTCGCACACCGAGTTGATCTGCTGGAGCGAGAAATCCCGCAGCACTGTGTTGAGGATCTGCGGCAGGCACAGGCGCTTCTCGCCGCCCACCACGAAGCACGAGATGGTCTCGCCCTCCAGGACCGTCTCGCACCTCTCCGTGGAGCGGTCGGACGGGATGAAGAGCGGCCCGGGCATCACCGGAGGAGGCTGCATGGGGGGGAGATGCAGCACGGGCTCCGGGACGTCTTTGCCATCCTTTTTGAAGAGCAGATCGTGTTGCCATCTGGCCGAGAAAGCGGCCGGTCCTCCGAGAGAGCTCATGGAGCTCAGGTGAAACTGTTTGAGAGTTTGTTGCAGTCCCGGGTGAGGCTGGAAACTCTGTCGCGTTATTGTTTCCATGTTTCGCGCACAGCGTTGTCGTTAAAACCGAGTGTGTGACGAGAAATACGACTCAAAGGTCCTGGTACCGCGTCTCTAAATCCAAGTCTGTGAAAAAAAGCACAAGAAGGCCGACAGGGCTTCATGAAATCCCCACTCAGACGAAGGTTTGCACCGGCGTGTCTTCTTCCCCTGCAGCGGGCTCTCTCCTGTCCATATCAACAGACAGACGCGTACAAAAAACTCAAGTGTAACACAAGCAAAAGCGCGCAAGTTGTAGAAAAACTATCCCACGGGGGAGCCGAACTTGTCCCACGTCAAATTCAGGAGTCAAATACACAATCCACGAACTTTAAATCCGTATTTTCCCCTGCGAGTAGAGATCGCTGCAGCCGGACACGGCGCGTCGCCTCCGCTCCTCTGCCCCTGCAGTTCAGTGTGACTGAGTCAGTGTCAGTGAGCACAGCGTCTCTCTCTCTCTCTCTCTCTCTCTCTCCCTCTCTCTCTCTCCCTCTCTCGGTGTTTGTGTGTGTCTGGCTCAGTCATTGAATCCCAGCCAAGAATGTGACTGACTCCGCAGGCTGTGGCTCTTCCAAGAACCAGCCTTCACTCCCCACTGCTGTAGAGAGAGAGAGACAGTCACTGACTGTACATATATCTATTTATAATAGAGATATTTATTATTATTAATATTTATATTTATAAATACAAAACGTTTTTACCTTTTTATTATTATCTTATTTTTGTTGATTTATTACCTTATTTTTTATTTAGTTATTTTAAATCGAATTCATTATATCCAATTAATTATACTGTTAATGACGAAATATTAGGCTATTTCTTAAATATATTAGACAGCTTTATTTGTCATCATTTACAATATTGTCAAAGTGTAAACAGTACTTAAAATATTAAAATAGACATTAGACATGAAAAATAAATAGGGTGAGGTAAATAAATAAAAGGGAATAATAAAAGAAAGGGTATTTTTAAATATTTTAAATATTTATTAAATTAGCCTACTAGTGTGCCACATTTGTTCTATTGTTAGTGTACTTTTGATTTTTTTGCACTTTGCTACTTGAATAACATAATGCAAATGGCCTATATGTTTTTCCATAAACATTCAATTGAAAATTAAGATTCATCATTATGGTATGTAAGCATCTTTGTTTCCATCAGTCATCTGTTATTTCAAATGTACGCATTTCATTTGAAAAAAAAATGAGTTTGAGTAAATAAAAAACAAAATTCAAAGTGTATCTGTCACGGGTTCTGGACTCATCTTTCATCTTTACTTTCACTTTCATGGACTTTCAGTCAGTTTTCATTCATCACATGTGTTCCTTTGTTTGATTTTCCCGCCACTCATCAGTAACCATGGACACTAATCATCATCACAGCTGCTCATCATTCAGTTCATCACCATCATGTATTTAACTTCCTCCCTGTGCACCCCAAGTTGATGTTTGTGCATTAACCTTTGTTTCATTATTATTATACATTTTATTTATAGGCACCTTACATGACACTCAAGGACACCTTACAAACACAATAAACAAATACTCATTATGACATCCTGGATACCAGTATTAAAATGTAAAAGTAATCAAATAAAATTCATGCACGCTCTGTAACACTTTCTGTCAGTTCCAGAGTTTATTGTAAATCACTTCGTATTGGATCATGTGTGTAGGCTACCTTCGTCTTCCTCCGTCTTCATCCTGTGACAGTATCATTGCAGGTTGTCACTGTGGCACTGCACTTTTAAATTAAGGCTGCAATTAAACCTCAAACAGTTAGTAAAACTGCACATTTGCACACTGAACATTGTAAATGAACGTCTCGGGCAGGAGGAAATAAGAGCATTTTTTGTGGGTTGATGGGTGGAGTCTGAAACAGACGCTCTAATTTAGACTGACTGCGGTCTGAGTTTGTAAGCTTTGGTTTTCCTGAGACTTCTAGACTGAGATGGGCACAGCAGACTACATGACTAACAAACAAACATTTGTATGATATGACAAATTAATTTGAAAATTTTGCCATTAATATCAAACAATCAGGTCAAGCACATCAAGCAATAATAATATAACCCTGCATCATCATTCTCCTCATAATCATCATGTGTATATTGTAAATGGATGTTCAGTATAACATCACAGGTTTATACACACAGACATCTAGCACTTCCTTTCTAATGATGTGACCTATTTAAATTAATATCTTGCTGTTTAAATCCGTATATGTATGGATGTTATGTCTGTATGTAGATGGGACTCATTTCATTCACATTTCCTCTAACACTACAGTGCTGTACATATGCCAGTGGTTTATTAATAATTCTCTTCAGATCGAGTCCAACAGAGGTCAATGTAATTTGTTGCAGTAGCTCCCTCTAGCTCCAAGGTGATGTTACTGCAGGTGGAATACAATGGGACAAATGGCCTTTATGCATTCAATCAATTCACCAAACTGCCAACCATTTGCAAAATTAGGGGAACAAATAGAATCTCTGAAATATAAGATATTAATGCACAGATCATATACATTTAAAATAGTAAAATAATGTAAAATGGAGAAACAGAACATTTGATCTCGCATGGCTTGCTAAGAAAACATCTAGTTTCAATTAAAACGGAATAATGTGTATAAATCCCTTTTATCTGTATTGACTATATGAGGATATCGTGCTACCAGTTCTTCATTCGGATAGCTTTAGTTTTTCCACGGAAGTCTATATGTGATCTGGTCTTACAGCTTCGTGATAATGTGATGAGAGAAGGGAATTCTTTTTAACAGCCTTAGATTCCTTCTTTCGAAAGTTTTATTTGGATTTGCGTCATGGATTTTGGAAAAGCCCAGCGAGTTTGACCAAAATATGATCATTAGCCCTCTGCTGTCTCTCACATTTTTGCACATATATGGAAAAATATTCAAATGGGTGGTGTGAACGAACTGCTGACCCAAACTCTTTTTGGATGAGTTTTTTTTAAGGCCTGTTTCAAATTGCCAAATATTACTCATCCATCATAATGGATGTGCAATCAAAAAAATGAATAACAATAAACAAACTTTTTTTCATCGCATTAAGGCTACTCGCATTAGATGTTTTAGTATTTCTGTCCTTGAATTTCCTTTGTTGGCTACCAACACTAAATAGACTAGTTAGAGTCACATACAAGCTTTATTTAGACAGCTGTAAAAGCATATGAATGGCAAAAAAAAAAAAATCCATTTCGTGACTATAACAATAGGTTTGTATGCCAGATCCCTAAAACGCAAATGCATTGGGATTGGTTGTCTTTTGTGTAGGCGTCGTGACATGTCTGCAATAATTACATTGCAGAAGAGTCCATTACCTATTGAAATTTATGCAGTGACAATTTAAATGGCAGACGCATTACGGATATTTGTTTTTTATGTGTGAGAATCAATGAATCAGACTTGCTAATTCATTTATTTAATCTATTTACTTCAAAAAGGTGGACAAAAATGGATCAAAGAGGTGTGAATAATAATATTTGATCAGGTGGGTTGCCATTAAAAGGTTATGAACTGCACGGTTTAAGAGAGATTTGGTGTGTGTGTGTGTGGTTGACGTTGACAGCCAGATGTCTCTGCCCAAGCTACAGCACCACCACCCTCTTAACAAACAGCATCAACATATATCTGGTAGGCTCAGATAAGAAGAGACTAAAGATAAATGCTGCATTACTGCATTCATTCAGCTTTTAAGACCCAGAATGATATGCAGTGAAACATGCTGATGTTTTGTAAACACACGGATTAGTGGTGGGCATAAGTCTCTTTTTCTCAGCACTGCCAGTGCAACCTGTGCCAGCTGTCTGACAAGTGGAACCCGTCAGAGCCGTGACCTTTCTGAGAAAGGGCAGACCTGCAGCTTAATCATTCTGGAGAGAGGCCGTGCCCACATCTCTCCCTGAGGAGACGCCACTCCTCCGGTTACATACTGGCAGCTTGGCAGGCGCAGAGCTGTGGTAACAGATACTGGCTGAGAAGATTTCTGTCAGACTCATTTTGTGAACCGTGTCTTAAAGGTGATGTCTGTAGTTTTGGTAAAAGTTACAAAATACTTCCTACTAACTTAGCTTAATATGCAACTTTAGGTAAGCCAATTGCAGGTTGATTTCCCCTTAAAGTCCCCGTGAACCGGAAGTTGCAAACGACTTTTCTCCAGTGTTGTGACGTATTTGCGAGAGAAACGGAATACTAAATGACGCAAAATAGTGGGCGTGGCTTTTTTCCAACTAGCACCTGATTGGATCTAGAAAAGTAGGTGTTTTCATTCAGCCTGTCTACTGTCAGTTGGAGGGGCGTGGTTACGGATGTTAAGCAGACACCCAAACCGTAAAGCCGACGTCATCGGGCAAGGTCCTCCAATTTGATTAAAGATTACGAAGCCCAAAATTTTTTTTGTGTGGATTGACTTGCATGGATGAATTGTTCACCACAAAACGATCAATTTAGGCAAACAAAGTAAGTATGGTCAATTTTGATTTCATGGGGACTTTAAAGTCACCTTGAAATCAAAACGAACAATTCTTTTTTCTTTTACGGAATATTGCAGTATTTGATATAAATTAATCTTTAACCAAAATAATTTCCCCTCCCTCTTAAGGTCCTTGCACACTAAGTCCAAAATTTTTGTATTCGTCATTCTGTGGCTCTGAATTGTCAAAACACCTCTCAAAATGCTTGCTACGGATGCAAAACAGGCAGAAAATCGAACCCAAATCGATTTTTTTTTAATGACGGACGAAATTTTCAGAGGCAGTGTGTAAACGTGATTGCTGTAACTACTCCAAACGCTGCAACGTGAGGTTGTATTTATTTTTTAACGTGCGGAAATTTCAGTCGAGAATTTCAGACTCAGTGTGCAAGCACCTTTAAAGGTGAACTAAGTAACTTTTTTACCTTAACCGAAAAGCTTTGGAGTCATTGTAATGTTTATATTACTGATTTCGTGTTGAATGGTGGTCGTCTCGCACCCCCCTGGTGCCTGTGAGCCGCAAAACCACCCTTGCAACTTTGGGCCGGCGGGCCTCAGTGTTAGGAAGTATCGTGTGATATCAGGTCTCGCGAGGTAACGAATTGCTTTACGCCAAAAAAACAGATCTGATAAAATTCTGATAAAATGAGCATCAAACAGAAATAACCCGGCGCCGTATACATGTGGTGTTGGGCGCGCGCAGCTCTTAAAGGGGCCATACCTTATTTCCACTCATTACAGCGTCCATCCTACTGAACAGGTACCGGTGTACAGGGGGAGGGGATCCGGCCGTGAGTGCGAGCCATCTCTGTGTGAGTGCTATTCACGACAGTACAAGTACTCCACAGCGACTCTAGGCGTCGTTGTTTGACAAAAACGGAATTCCTACTTAGTGCTGCTTTAAGCCCAATTTATACTTCTGCGTCGACCTCCCGCCGTAGCTACGTCGGAGGCTGTGTGTAGCATGCGTACCCTTCAGCGTACCCTGACGTGCACCTCTCCAAAAATGTAACAACGCGTCAATTCTACGCGGACGCAAGCGCTGTGATTGGTCTGCTAGAACCACTCCCTCGGGTTTCACATGTTCCCAGGGGGGTTGCTAGACCCATTTTACTGGGGCACGTGCCCCAGTATAAATCTGCTGTGCCCCAGTAAATCTGAAGTTTGAGTTTAACAATTTATTTTATTTGTCAGTGTATTTAATATAAATTATATTATAGGGTAATAGAAATGATCTATTTGCAACGCAGTAATAAACCAATCAATGCTTGTAAAAGCAACGCAGTTTAACCGAAACAGAAGCTGACCCACGCGACAGAAATCCGCGCGCGTCTGTGTTTCCTAGCAACAGCAGCGCGCACACATCTGAGCACACCGAAGTCCGGTGTTGGCACGCGAGGTAGGCTATGAAAACATGACGAAACAAACGTTTCTAAATAATACAAATACTCTTAAAAGTAAAATTGAGTCAGAGTCAAGTGATTGACCGTTTTGCCAAAATGAAGCATAGGCGGTCGCCTACAGTTCTCAACATGCTCAACGGCTTCCGGTTCAAACCTGCTATGAATCATGGGTAAATTCGCTAACCAGGAAAAAGGTGGATACGTCACAGTATAGGGAAGAAAAGACTTCCGTTTCATGCCAACTTTTAAAAAGTGTCAATTTCAAAAGATTGCTCTAACAATGAGTTCAAACAACAAACTTCACAGTATAGCAGAAAAAGTTTACATTTACTTAATTTTTCTTTTGTAAGTTTTTACAAGTAAATTTCACATATGGAATTAAATCAAATCTGCTTAACTAAGAAAATAAGTAACCAGTTAAAGTTAGTTGAGTAATCTCTACTTAGTTGATGTTTACTTTGCAATACACTGTTTCAAGTAGGTTACATTTTAGCTATATAATACTGAATTAAGCCACATTTTTACAGTGTATGCTTTACTAAGAACATTTAAGTAAATTATACAGTTGATATTAAGCGGACAACAAATATTCATAAAAAAACTAATGTCATTTTCTCGAACACAGACATCTCTTGGTACACAATGCACAATAACGGTAACATTTTGGATAATTTCTGAGTATGTTATGAGTATAAAATGAACTCCACACGTTACAAAACAGCAAGTTACTAATCCTAACAACAAAAGCAACAATTAAACAATGTAAATACAGCTGGAAAACAGTGACAAATGCAACTTTATTAATTATTCATGCCTCAGTGCATGATGGGAACACCAGTATCAGAAAGTTGAGTAGGTTTAGTACCTAATTTACTAATGGTGATATTAACGCTTTAATTTCTTAAATGAAGTAGGCTACTAATAAAGAATTTAGCCTACGGGTTTTTTTTAATTCCTGCCCGAACTAACTTATTCAGGTATAAATTAGGCTTGTTTTTTCTGTATTATTTCACCACAGAATACTTTGTTTATCAGTGATAGCACCAGAGCAATACAAATTCATGTATAAAGCATGTGGGCATAAAGTGATACAGATCGAAAACTGCAAAGATGTTGCAATTAAGTTAATCGCTGTGACTAGCATGAAAATATAACGCAGCCAATAAAGGTGAGGCGTACCGTCTGCCCGAAACCAACACTAATAAATCGGCTTCTTGCAGAACTGTTAGGCCTATATCAAATATTCAATATCTTGTGCCATTCAGGAAGCCTCAGGCAGGCCCTTTTTAACGCACTGTGGATTTTCGACAAAAGCTAGCTAGCAATTTAACATCTCATGCACACTGGCCATTCTTTAATCTCTTCACTCCCTTTCCTATTCTCCCCTCACCATCTCACACTTCTTCCACAGAGCATTGAGAACGCTTTCTTTTGGAAGGACTCGGGTAGCGCCCGCTATTTTTACATTTTTCATCAGGCAACCATGGCGACGGCTCACAACATTGCCTCACACAAGTCCTAATGACATAAGCGCTCTTTCCTGGATGCAGTCTCCCCGGCTCCATCCCTGAACAGACTTACTCAAAACTCATCTGCTATTGTACTCTCTCACTGTGTGGCTATGGAACCACCAGTGTCAGCATTAGAACCTTCTGGAATTCTCATCCAGGGGAGAGAGATGGTTCCAAACCTTGCCTCAGTCTCTCCAGGGCTCAGAGCTAAGGCACCTCGTATGGATCATTTATTTTGGTGGTGGCCACCAGAAATTTGCTCTCAGTTTTTTTTTCACCCCATGTGTTTCTTCATAATGCAATGACGTTGATATGAGTGCATCATGTGTGGGTTTCTTCAGTCACTATGATCACTGGATCATTTTTTAGTTGCTATTTTGGGTGTTGCCAATTCCAATTATAGTGCTTGTGTATTTGTATCCTTACAATCCCATCACTACTAATTTATGTGATAAATTAGTCATCCAGGACAGGTTGGTTTATTTCCACAGAGGGATTAGACCAATAGAACAACCAAACAAAAATAACAAACCCCCATAAGTTACGACTTGTTGATTTTGTGCACCCATAAAAATAATAATAATAAATAAAAAACTTTACTAACATGACTGACATTAGACGTAATAATAATTTACATTTTTATGCATTTGGCAGACACTTCATCCAAAGTGATATTGCATTCAGGTAGTAGCCTATGCCTAGATACATTTGATCAGTTATCAGATGCTGCTGCTGATGATAATAATAATAATAATAATTCCACTGATTTTGTATGTATTGTTGATTTGACAATACTGTAAAACAATCATGCCATAAATAAATAATAATAATAATAATAATGTTCAACTGAATAATGAAACTAAATTAAAATAAAGAACGTTTCCATAATCACACTAAAGTTCAGTCAATGCACATCTTTGGTTTTATAATCAGATAAACAATACAAATACGATGCCGTATATTTCGGCAACGAAATGTCATGCGAACTGCGCAATCAGTGCGCAACTTTGACGCAAAAATACATTTGTGACCGAACACGGAAGTAGTTCAAAGAAACTCCCGCGTAGTTCGCATTGTTTTGGATAAGCCATGTGGTTCTGATAGAGATGCAGATCTGAGTGTTTACAACTGAATGGCTACGATGTCTAAACTGAAGAGGAAGAAATTATCAGTTGAAGAGAGTAGATCCGAGCAGCACCCGAGGATCAAGAAGTCAAATGACAGTTTGTGCACAGTGCAGGACAGTAGCTGCAGCAAAACATCTAACAGTAGCTGCAGCAAAACATCTAACGTTACAGGCAGGTAGGAAGCCTGATACTGCATTTAATACTCAGCAAAGCAGCTCTCTTTATAATAATATAATATACAATTAATCTGTAACAGTTGTACTGATATTTGGACATAACTATTTTATATTCAATGCTACAGGGAGAGATGGTGGGAGAGTTCTGAATTAAGTGAAGCGGAGAGACTCTGGGCTCTTACCTTGAGAGCTCTTTGCCCAGCTCTACAGTCAGATCAGGAAGAATCTATTCCACAGCTCCCCCCACCTTCATCCACGGTAATACATCGGGTTATCATGATAAAAGGGGAAGGGTTCGATGCTTGTATGAGAATAATAAATGGTTTGACATGCAATATAACAGATATTGTAGTATTTATGCAATACAATCTCATACGGTTGTATGACCGTATTTAATACAGCATGAATGATTTGTGAGGTGTTAATTTCTGCACTGTGTCCTGAAATGGATGTTGGATGCAAATGGAGACTGTACGGTCTAGAGATGACCTCACACAGTAACTTTGAGGCAAATGCACTGAACACTTCATTCCCTTCACCAAAATAAGATTAGGAGGGAAGGGAACATGAATTTTTATTTTTTATTTTTAATGGTGCAATATGCCATAAAAAATAAGAATTGTCCATTTTGATTTCATGGTGACTTTAAAAGCAGGACCCACCCTCTGAGACTGCAAATCTCACATTTTCCTTTGTACATGGGAAAAGTAGGCTTGATGTTATTTTCCATGGAGATGAGAGGATGAACACTACTGAATTGTCCTTTCCAGAATGATCAACAAGGCTGTAGTGTGCTTTCCTGGTCAGCATGTTTATGTAATGAATGGCATTTTCCATGAAAATGGTACACTTTGGTGTCCCATTACTTAAAAACACATAGCAAATAACATGTGAGAAACAAATCCCAAACAATTAAAACCATACAGCAATATCAAAATGTAGTCATCTGTTTAATTGATTCAGTTTATGGTTTTAAAACCCCATTTTTAATTAATAACTATTTTATTAAACATAATATTTAGCTGTGTCCCTTTATCATTTGTTTTCATGGGGAATAATTATTTGTATCATTTTAAAATTGTATAAATTACTTTTTGGTAACAGGTTTGCAAAAAATATTTATGATATATTTAGTTTTCTCTTATAAAATATATAATATGTAATTGTATCTCCTAAGGTTGATGATCAACATTGTCTGAAGGTTAATAAGCACCTCCTTTCATTGACTGATGGAATGATGGAATGTTTAAAAAGGCAAGGGATTTTCTGGAAAAATATGCAAGCAAGTGTTAAAAGTTTTCTGGCATAACATTTTTTCCCCCATTGATTCTCTGTTATGTCATCATGACAACATACCTTGATTTGACTGTTGTTCAGAGCTATTTACAAAGCTGGTATCCAAGCAGCACCAAATATATTATGTGTAAATTATGCTGCTAATGTAAAGGTCTAATTCACAAGTTTGATAATTTGTGTAATACAGGTTGATTTTCTCTCTATTTCGTCAGGAAACTCTTGTACAAAAAGTAAGTGATTGGAGATGGTGCAGTGCAAATGAAGATGCTGAATCCCCTCCAGATCTCCCAGCTCCATCTTTCCTGACTCACTCACCACCAGTGAATGACTGCAAGAACCCTTCACAACCTCCAGCAGCAAAGAACATGGGGGAATCTGACTCACCAGCACTTGCCGATCAAGAGAATTATACATCCTCACCTGATCAGGAGAGTGTGTCAGTATGTGACATACAAACTGCTCAGCAGTGCCACCTAGAAGACAAAGTGAATTGCATTGAGGGTCGTGAATTGTCAGACAAACATGGTGACAAATTTGGCCAAGCAGGGAAAGTCTCCGAAATTCAAGAGCTTACAAGATGTTCTGAATCTGGATTGGATGCAGAATCAAGAGCAGGAATAGATGCAAGATCAAGAGCAGGAGGATCTGGAGCAGGATCAAGAGCAGGAATAGATGCAAGAGCAGGAGGATCTGGAGCAGGATCAAGAGCAGGAATAGATGCAAGAGCAGGAGGATCTGGAGCAGGATTAGATGCAGGATCAAGAGAAGTAGGATCTGGAGCAGGATTAGATGCAGGATCAAGAGAAGTAGGATCTGGAGCAGGATTAGATGCAGGATCAAGAGAAGTAGGATCTGGAGCAGGATTGGATACAGGATCAAGAGCAGGATTAGATACAGGATCAAGAGCAGGAGGATCTGGAGCAGGGAAGGGTACAAAAACAGGTGCAGGTGGATATGGATCAAGGCTAGGAACAATACCTGGAACAGAAGGATTAGTATCAGTCATTGGTACAAAACAAGTAGCAGGAGTATCTGGATCAGGCCAGAAAGCAAAATCTGCAGCAGGAGGGTCTGGAACAGGGCAGTGGGCAATTTCAGGAGTAAGAGGATCTGGATTAGGACTGGGATTAAAATCTGGAGTTGGACAGGGAGCAAAATCAGGACTTGAAGGATATGGGTCAGGGCTGGGAAGAAATTCAGGAGCAGGTGGACCTGGATTGGGGCAAGGAACAAAATCAGGTCCAGAAGGATCTGGAACAGCGTCTGGATCAGGACTAGATTGCTGCCCGATGTGTCTAATACCATTTTCTGAAGGGTGAGTGAACGTTTCATATAAAGAAGTTAAAAAAATTCCATTCACCAAAGTTGATTAACTTCACAATGCAGAACCAGGGTTGACAACAAAATCAATGAATTATTCAATGTAAAGTTATTACATTTGCTTCAGCAGCAACCCAAAATGTTGCATGGGTGGCTTCCTTGAAAAGGCATATACATTCCTTCAAGGCATATAACCTACAATATCCCAACATTTCCCAATTTGGCTTGGCTAGAGAAGAACATTGTCGGTGGTTGGTTTTGGCAAATAGTCTTATTGGAAAACCATACGAATAAATTGACAGAATGCAATACCTGAGTTTTCAGATGCCAATTAAACAGGCAAGACTCTCCGAATTCAGGTGTTTTGCAGAACAGCAACACAAACTAAGAAGCAGGGGATGTGATCTGCTGTCATTGTAGAGTTGATCCATGTTCTAGAACACCAGAGACTAGAAGACTGAGATCAGCTTTGGCATTAGAGATGTTAAGCTGGCCCTTTAGGTAAAGCCAGAACATACATACGCTCACTCTCATGAACCCCTTGGCAAAACTAGGCTGTAAGATGAAGTGTTGGTGGACGGAATCATGCATTCCATCACCTCTTTTTAAATTGCCAAAATAAAATTAGTCATTTGTTGGAGAAAGAGATTTTATTTTCCCTAAGTGAATGGATTTGAGTGTTTGCGCCTTGGGTGCTGGTGGAGCATTCCGAGATGGATATCACAGCCACGGTTATGTAACTCGCTCCTGGATGTGATGTCATCCCTGCAGATGTAGAGCAGAGGATCCAGTTCAGATGGGATTTAAATTTGATGCTTTATGAACACTTGATTCTTTATTTTGATTGATGAACATAGCAACGTTTAGCAGCTGCTCTTGTTGTTGTACTATAGTATGAAGTACGCAAAGTATTACACAACACGTAACATTGAATTGAGACTTAATGATGAGGCGGTACAGTGATTGTTTTAGATGGTAATACCCTGGTACTTTATGATAAACTAGACTTTAGATTTACACAAATTAGTTATATTATAATTAATTGAAATGAGTTGGGTAGTTTAAGAAGAAATACTTTTGGAAAGTTGGCGTCTTGCAATGTGACATGATTTAAACCGCATTTTTCTATTTTATAATTATGCATGCTGAGTTCTTAATTAAAAGACAACATAATATTTGTACTTTTATTCATAAAAATAATAAATATTTCATTCAAAAAGGCATTTTCCATCGAAGGACCATTTACGGTATAAGAAATGGGAGTTAGGACTCAGGTTCATTTTTTTAAACTTAAGTTAAAGCATTAAGCTTCAAGCTAAAAACTTGTTAAATTTTTGTTCACTTTTAAATCTTTAATGTTATTGGTAACATCAAAGTAGATTTAAACACTTTACTAATAAGGTAACACTACTAATAATGTCTCATTTGTTAACATCAGTTAATGTATTAACTTACTTGGAAAATAGTTCACGGTGTATTAACTAATGTCAACAAATACAACTTTTAGTTTAAAAAACTTATTAGTATGTAGAACTTAGAAAGACCTACAGTATATTAATAAATGCTGTAAAAATATGATACTTAATGCATTAACTTATATACTTAACGAATTGAACTTTGTTGTAAAGTTTTACCTGATTATCTTTGCAGATTCATATACTTTTTAAGCACATTCACATGATGTTGAATTAAAAAGTCAAGGGAACTGTTATATAGCCTGTATAACCACATACCAGTTTATAGGCGTCATTTTCACCTCGCTGCCATCTTTAATCAATGCCAACTCTCCAGAAAGGCCGTTTATGAACTTTTCTGCCTGTGAACTTTGGAGCACTTCTCAGAAAAAGGAAACACTATGTTGAAACATGGCAGACTGTGAGTGTACTTAAAGAGAGGAGGAAGAGAAACTCTAAGAAGGACAGTTATTCATCAGAACGGGTCAGAAAGTCACCAGATTCTTGCGAGGTCCGAGAGCAGCGCTCCTTCGGCGTGGTGGGCAGCGCTGAACGGCGTAGAACAAGGCAGCACTTTGTTGGAGGTGCAGGGCTGGCGTGCGCCGCTGCCCGCTCTCTGCCCGCCGTGTGTACATTGGCCAGACTGCAGAGCACAGCAGAACACAGGCGGCCCCGTGAGAGAGACACAATGAACGCTCTTGTCTAGAGAAGGACACATAGAGAAAGAGGCAGATATAGAGAGCGAGTTTCCGAGGGCGTCGATACAAGCGGAGGGCAGGACTGGTGAAGAGATGGAAATCTTGATGGAGCGAATCAAGGGAACTGGTGGGTTGGCACGTGTAGATTCACAGAATGGTTTTGAGGTTTGCTGCTGGGAAGCATCAAGCCGTCTGGGTTGGAAAAGGGATTAGAGAGGAAAGGAAGGAGTCAAAAGGGAAAGGGGATACAAACAAATGAATGCGAGTGAAATTGAGTGTCGTTTTTTGGGGGAGAAAGGATCTGTCGTTCTGAATCGTACGAGAAACGGTCATTGGAAAGTCAAATTTGAGACTTGGTGACCTCGCAGTTTATGTGTGCTTGTTAGCTGGCAGTGTACTATAATAAATGATTCCCCGGTGGTTTCTTTTTGTGTGTGCAGTGCACACATCAGTAAACTGCTATAAGATTTATTCACTTGTAGTTTTCTGTCTGCTACTACAAAATGCCACCAACCGTTCATTAGGATTAAAGGGTTAGTTCACCCAAAAATGAAAATTCTGTCGTTTACTCACCCTCAAGTTGTTCCAAACCTGTATGAATTTCATTCTTCTGCTGAACACACACACAAAAAATGTGGTAACTAATTGTTGATGGGCCCCCTTAACTTACACCATAGTATGAAAAAAAAAAATGCTATCCAAGTCAACTGTTTGGTTACTAGGGCTGTCACTTTTGAGAAAAATCTAATTCGAACGGTTATCAAATATCAAGCAATGTATTCGAATATATTCGAATTTCTACGAGCCCCGCCCCCACAAAAAACAAACAAACAAACAAACACCCTAACGGAGATTCAATCACAAATTTATTAACAGTCTGACAGTCATAAACAGGACTCAGGCCTGTCTGAAAAAAAAAATTTTGACTTAATGTTTTAAACAGCAGGTTATCAATTTAATATATATGAAGTGCCACTAATGCCGAGTTCAGACTGCACGATTTTCAAAATAATCGGGTCACTGTTGTTTTCACACTGCATGACTATCTGGGGTAACATTCAGTTGCTGCTGTGTTCACACTGCACGATGGATCGGCGACAGGAGGTTTCACACTGCATGACTTTACAAAAGAAAGAATCGCCGACAACTTCTGCCTGGTCCGCAAACTACGTTTCACAACCAAACAAACGCGAGAAGTGATAAGGAAATAACGGAAGATCACGCATGCGTGAGACCGGAGTTCTCGCGCGACACTGAATTTGTTATTAAAAATGATAGCCTACAAGAAGATTGTGATCCAAATAGTCTATGCACTGATTTGTAGCGAAAATGAAAAAAATAAAAATAAACAGTTTATGCAGGAAATGGTTGGGAAGACGAGGAGAGCAAGGACTGTGTTTTGCAAAGAGAGTTGGGGGTAAATAAATAATTTTGCAAATGACGTCCTGCTGGTCATGCAAATATTTGTGCTTTGTTTCTGTTTGAAATAATTGTAAATATAGGCCTATCTATTAAAATACTGATATTCTGGTCTATAACTCCTCCTCCTCCTCCCTGTATCTTGCTCTCTCATTGGCTGTCGGTCATCGCCGATGTAGTTTTCAGTCAGAACACATTCACACAGCAGGATTGTGAATCGCCGACAGGTCCAGATATTTAGCATGCCAAATATCTCACGGGCGTCTGCGACTCGTCGGCGATTCTGTCAGATCGCGTCTTTGCTCATTCACATTGTCACTCGCGTGAACGAGCACCGATTTGCCTGTGATTTCGGGCATTTGTCGGCGATTTCTCAAAACCTGTCGGCGAGCCAAAATCGGGGCTAAAATCGTGCAGTCTGAACTCGGCATAAGCTACATGGGAAAAAACTGCATCGGAACAGCACGGCACAAACAATAACGTGACGGCTTAAACAGCAGCAGGAGTAAGGCCTATAGCCTAGCCTAATTCATTTCTTAATATTGTTTGCTAGAAACACCAATTTATCAACTTGATCTGGATCAAGTGCGGCTCTCTTTTTGTTCCCCGCTCGGAGCGCGCACACGTGCCTGGCACACACAGATTTGCGCGTCAATGTTGAGAGAAGTGGTATCTACGGTGTAGCTGTAGAACCCAAAATATTTCCAGACTCGACTTTTTAGATGAGTTGAGGTCGTAATTCTCCGCTCAGGCTGTCGTTCTGTGCGTTATCTTCCATTTTCAAAACAGGGAGGCTATTATTCGCTTGATTTGGTCATGGGCTTACGGTACATTACGTTTAGAGCGCCCGCTCCTGGATGAGATGGCAAACAATAAAAAAAAAAAAAAAAAAAAAAACGGTCTAATCATAGACTGTTAAAAATGCGCTAAACATGGCACTTTAAAAACCGGATAGTTTATTTATAGTTCGAATACGGATATTTCACGTCATGTTCGAATGCATATTCGAATATCGAATAAAAAGTGACAGCCCTATTGGTTACCCACATTCTTCAAAATATCTTCTTTTGTGTTCAGCAGAGTAAAGAAACTCATACAGGTTTGGAACAACTTGAGAGTGAGTAAATGATGATAGTTTTTTCATTTTTTGGGGGTCAACTGCTACTTCGCTTTGCTTCGTAGACAGAGTCTGGCATGGCATAGTTGAAAAGTGTTTTCTTTCTCGCGCGGGGGGCGATTGTCTGAAGTATAAAATCATTGGTTACCCATAAGCCAATCACATAAAGTTTGGTTATGACGTGTGTTATTCGCTAGCTCAGCCGCATCGAACTGCCACTGTAAACACATGTATGATGCGAAATAACGGAGTGAACATGGCTGACCGAGTTTTGCTGCCTCCTTAACCTGATCCTCCATGAGTGCAACCAAGGGGGACACAAGCACAACTATCGCCTTGCCGGCCTTTGGCCTGCCCAGTTTTTTCGCTGACGATCGGTAATATTTGATAAATTTAACTTTTACCAAAACCTGTCGGGAGTAGGGCCACGACATCACCTCCATTCAAAATGTTTAACAAACACTCTTCTTGTTCGGCCTTCAGTTTGGAAAAGCCAGGAATATTCTCCACAACAGAGCGAATTGCATCCCGTGTCTCCATATCCGCAGTCGTTTACGATTTCCCCAATCTTAAACTCGGCGCTTAGCGACTACGTCACGGCTCTCAGCCTGCCCTCTGTTCGTTGATTGGCCGGCTGTTTTCAGGCCGGAGGAAAACTGAGAGACATGTCGATGTCTCAGACTGAGCAGAAGCGAACTGAAATAGAGCGGAAGTACGAAGTCTGACGTAGTCAGGCTAGGTCAACTATCCCTTTAAGTAAAAAATTATGGTAACTCTTTACAATAAGGTTCCATGATTTGTTAAATACTCCCAGTGGTAAAAAAAAAACAAGTTTTTAATGTTGTTTATGTCTTTGTGGTGTTTTTAATATGCTTTAAAATATATCAGTCAACTGTGTACCAGTTTATGCCCTCTTTCTGTTGGCTCGTCTTCTATGCTCTAAAAGTTCTAGGGCTTTGTTAATGTTCCCATACTTAAAGTTGCCACAGTCATTGCATACTTTGCATGTGCTGCCCTTTATTTGTACCATTGTTTATTTGAAATATAATAAAGATATTGTTTTGATAAGTGAGATCTGATTGTAGCCCTTGAAAACCCAAAAAAATGAGTGCTTGAAAAGTCCTTGAATGTCCTGGAATTTAATTTTACAGTATCTGTGCGAAACCTGCAATTCATTACATAACATCAGCTAATGGGACCTTATTGTAAAGTGTTACCAAAATGAGTATCTTCAATTGTATTCTGACAGAGATGTTTTCAAAGCAAATGCATGTTAAGAACTGTTGGATACCAAGGGGAAATCTAAAATTATTGAAGTGTTTCCAGATAAATGTTTTTTGAGTGACATCAGGGGATCAGCTACATTGTAAACAGCTTTTCTCTAGTCCAAAACTTACATCAACATGTTTTATTCCCAAATTGTTTTTGAAAGACAGTGAGGGATCAATAACTTATCATGACTCAAAAATCTCATTTTGTTTCCAAACCTGCTCATTGTGCAAGAATGAAACGGTCTTGCGTTAGCCCCCCCCATGTTTGGGTTTACAAACCACATTTTACTGGAACCGGGATTGATTTCTTTTTAGTTATTGTGTATTGGATCTAATGTGTGTGTACTTTTTTTTGTACGGTTCACTATTATTAAAAACTTGTATGTGTTCTCTGTTCTTTCAGGTTCACCCAAATGGAATGTGATGGTCATCTTGCACAATGTTTATCAGAGATGCATGACGATATTATTTGGTGATGATAATGAAATTCTATTATTTTTGGATACCTGTTTTCCTTAGTAGCTTTATGTTGCATGTGCTTGCAAAATATTACTTTAATATTTTGATTGCTGTAACCAGAGGACCTGTTAAGTATTTCTTATAAAATATGATAGAAAAACAATATGCATTATGCAATAAAGACAGTGTTCTCTCACAGACCAGTGTTGTTTTTCTTTTTCTTTTTTTCTTCTCCACACCCAGAAATCATGAGACAGGAAATGTGAAGTCATTACAATGAACATTTACTGATTTACAGTTGTTATCTAAGATGCTTAAGACTTTAACTTCATAAAACCAAAGACATGTTCACATCTCTCTCGCTCTCCCACCCTCAGCCCACAGAAACTCTACTGGAGCTTTCATTTACAATAATTTATAAAAACAAACACTTCAAATATAAAAGTATTCCCCTGTAGCACATTGATAAGAGCGTCATTTGCTTTGGACTCAACATATGGAAAGAACTGAAAAAGAAAGGAAAGCAGAAAACAGCTTGCGACGGCTTTTTGTATTTGGCAGATTGATAAATAACCAAAGTTTCTTGCTTAAAAATGTTTTCAGGGACAGGAACTTGTATTTGAAGTTTGAGACTAGCTGTTGGGAGGGACACTGGATTCAGAGATCTCTTATAATGGTGCAGAAACAGATTTATTTCTCTCTTTTTGTGAAAATTCTTAAGGGTTAAATTACAGATATTTACAATTATGCTTAACTCATTCCAGTTCAAATATAAACATGAATAAAACCAAAACAAAGGACAATCATAAATCTGACTGGTCCACGTGGATTCTGTACATTAGATTGAGCTGGTGGAAAATTAAGTTGATGAAGATGGTTTATTACTTTGTAATACACCATAGTACCTGTTCTCAAACAGCTTGTAAGAATAATCGTCGGTTTACAGGAATGAAAATGAAGGAGAATTTAAAGTCAAATAATGTCATGTAGGGCCATCGTTGTGTTAAAAACCTGAAAATTTGCACCAGCAATGGCCCTATCAAACTATACTTGAATGCCACTTGTTGGCAGTTTGCATTCACCTGAAGTTCCCGTCATAAACAATCCATTTATCATTCATAAAGAGTGGAAATTGTGTGGCTGTTTCTGTACCAGCTTTTCATTAGAGCTGAAAACATGGTGGGGTAATCTGGCTTCGCTCTCTGCCTCGTTATCGTTACGTTCGTCACGCTTGTTATCTCCTGGGCCGCTCTTTGTTCTTCGCCCGTCTGCTAATCTCACTACTGTCTGACACAAAAGCAGCTAATTAATCCTGTTAACATGGCAGCACTTCTTCACACAGGTCTGATTTCTTCAAAGCATTCACATCTAAGAGTGTCGTCTTCACTCTTCAGGAAAAAAGGGAAGTAAAAAAAACAAAACTTGGGAGATTAAACAGAAAACATATCTAGTTGCTTAATAACACCCTACTTTTATCACTGTGAGGGATTAATCAGACAAGCTAGCCTGTGATTGGCTGTTTTTATTCTTTGAAGGGAAATTATGTTTTGAAGTCAAATTTAATGGGCCTGGTGCTTTAGTTGCGTTTCCCTAGTGGAAAAGTGAGGAGTGTACGACTATGTTCGGAATAGCATACTAACATGATACTCTCACTAGCTTTGCAGTGTGTATACTGTGCACAGTGTGCATGGGATACCCAGATGATCTACTACATTTGCCAAGACACACACAGCGCAGAATATTGCATCCCACAATGCAATGCGCACAACTTGACCTTCAATTTACATCTCTTTTTTTTTTTTTTGGCTCATTATTTTGTCAAACAGCATTTTGACATCGCAAGATACCATGTGACAGTGTAGCATACTGATGTTTATCGAAAATCATTTCACCTACTATTAGTAAAAATAGTAGAATACAGAATATACTACAACTAGAATTCTATTCCGAACATAGCCTGTCATAAAATTAGATAAGATTAGCATTCTGAGCTAATTGTGTCTCATATTGAGTGTTGTAATGGGTTGAATTTGGGCTTTGAGGTCATCTGAGATTCACATCACTGTTGCACAATTTTACCACCACATCACACCAGAAACATGATGTACAAACCCCTTGTTTGTGTTCTCTCGCCCTCCACAACATCTCAACAGCACGTTGACAGATCACATGAGTACAACAACACAAAACCCTCTTATCGGAGGGAGGAGCAGCCATTTGAGTAATGTAGTGTGCAGTTGTAAAGAATGCTACTGTAATATTAAACCTAGGCTCATTGGAAAATCGTGCCTGTGGCAATATTTATGCAAAATGATATACGTTGCTTCTTGCACGGTTCGCGGCAATTTAAAAATGAGTTGCGCTAAAAGCGATTTCAGTTTTATCAGAGACAGATGAATGTGAGTTTGGCAACGTTTTATTATGTTGGTTCTGAATATCGAGGCAGTACGGGAATGAAATGTCTGGTGAGTGGAGCAAAAAGGTTAATGCTCTGTTGCGGCGTTTGAAAATAACAACCGTAATTTTAACTTGCTTCTACGCGTCTTTGAGCTCTTTTATCTTGACTTGTGTTTCACAGGACTCGTACACATCACATACGCAATGCGGTACCAGGTGAGCTAGCAAGCAAGCTTACTACATCAGAATAGCCATATAGAGCTGCAGTGTTGTGCTAGTTACTAAGAAATAGTAACTAGTTACAGTTACTAGTTACTTTGTTCAAAAAGTAACTCAATTACTTTGTTGATTACTTACACCAAAAAGTAATGCGTTACTGTTAAAAGTAACTTTTTAGTTACTTTTTTAAAGAAAGTTCTTAAATGTTCCCATTAATGCCCTTTTATGCGTTATGGTCTATACAAACACAAAACTGACTTAAACAGAAAGTAGTTTTTAAACACTATTTTATTTAAGTCAGACCAGCACAAACTGAATATATCAAGGATTTCTGAAATAAATAACAAAACAAGCATTTTTAAAGCTAGTGACTTGTTTGCTTTCTCAACATTGATATGTTCATGCAGCTGACAGTATACGTTTTTACCACTGTGGTTTTTACTGCATGAATTAATATTTGAGCAATACAAATGTACCTTGATCATTCTTGTTAGTTCATAGTAGGCCTACATTAACTAAGGAGATACAAATACATCTAACAATGAATGATACTTCTACAACATTTATTAACCATATTTAATGCTAAAATTGTTATCTTATTGTAAAGTGTTGCCATTTATATGATTCAAGCTTAAAGAAGATGGCCATATTTAAATATCGGCAAAGGCCAGAGCATTAAAATTACATAAATGTAGACCTATATTACATGTACAGTCTTTCACTTTATTTGCTTAAATTTTAGAACACTTGATTAGACTTGATGTCGGCTGCATGAACATATCAATGTAAGCAATCAATCACGTCACTAGTTTTAAAAATACAACTTCGCCGGCTAATGAATGCATAAAAGTGACCAGCTGGACATAAACTAATGCAAATAGATGGTAACAATTGCGACATAAAACATGTGGGTCAGGTCTGCGTGTGTTTTTGTCACATTGCTTTAATCGCTTGAGGTAAGTTAGCCGTTACTAATGTTATTCCTCTCAGACTCGACGGCAAGCTTCTTTTTTTTCTCTGCTGATGCAGCATCTAGTCAAAAAAAATATTATTTTATAATGATATGGCAATGTGTACTTAAGTGTTCTGTATTCATACCGTCTCGCTGTCTGTGTTTTAAATGCGCATCAAGTGCTCAGCGCTCTCCGTGCAGCTTGTAATCTCCGTGCTCGCGCTGCCTCACGTGTACGTAAACAACTCAGCCAGTGAGTTTGT
The DNA here is from genome assembly GCF_029890125.1 of Rhinichthys klamathensis goyatoka. Classification (NCBI taxonomy): domain Eukaryota; kingdom Metazoa; phylum Chordata; class Actinopteri; order Cypriniformes; family Leuciscidae; genus Rhinichthys; species Rhinichthys klamathensis. The sequence goes on along the minus strand of NW_026607009.1, from coordinate 79,752 downwards.
TATGTGTCCTCAGGTGTCCTCTCGCTCTGTATAATGCTAGCAGTCTCTTCAGTGCTCTCGTACTGTGTAATGACAGCGCACACTTCTCAGCCGCTCCAGCAACTAATTAATTTTAAAAAGTAACGGACAACGCGCCATATGGTAACGGTAACGGAGTTAATCTATTTAAAAAGTAATGCGTTACAGTATTAGTTACTGTCAAAAGTAACTGCGTTACAGTAACGCGTTACTAGTAACGCGTTACTGCCCAACACTGGAGCTGATTATGTGATGCAAGCGTCAACATGTATTAGTTTACAAATCATGCACTATGGCAAAAGTGTTTTCAGGTCGTAACATAATATTGTGCAAGGAACTGCTAGAAAATAAGTCTTTATTAATCAATAACCTGCCACTGTAATTATAATTTGTGTGGAAATGAATGAAAGTTGTTGGTGTTTTACTGCCACTAGTGTTCATTTCAGCTGGAGTTATGCAAAAATGTAAGTAGAGGCAGATTTGTCCAATGAGCCGAGGCTGGTAATATTACTGCCAGTCTGATGTATTTGGGCTTTGTGATTATTCAGTGTCTAACCTTCATGTCTTGGTTTCAACATATGTATCAGTGTTTATGTTAAGTATAAAAAAACTAAACAAAACAAAAAAAAACACCTGCACATTTCTCATTGGATGGTGCATTGGAAAATCAACTCTGATCAAACATGGGGTTCAGAGCAGTTTGGAGCATGGTGAATTTTGGATCTTTGAGGCACTTCTTCAAAAAAACACATTTTATCTCCCATTTACTCAGTAAAATCAACACGGGTGGTTAAAAGCATGTGGTTTGAAGCACAGCTACCCACTGTTTAGGAAACCATCATGGTCATGAATTAAAATGTGCCACTTTGCATCATAGAAGGCATCATAAATTCTTCGATTGGCTAACTACACTATAATACAACATTTACCTTTAAACATTATACATTCTTGTTTCGCTTGAGGACGCACCTCATACAAGATTCAAGAGATTTAAAAAAAAAAAAAAAAAAAGTCGAACAGAAAATAAAAAGTGCACATTAAGTTAGAACTGTCATATTCAGCTAGGGTTGATGGGAAATGTAGTCTCTGAAGGACGCAGGCACACATCGAGTCCCAGGCAACAGTGCGCGCACATTCACACAAACACGGGTGTCAAAATTAAAGAGGACGCTGGGAAGCAGGAAGACAATCAACAGCTGAAATATGGGGAATAGTTCTGAGTTTGTTTTCTGAAGTTCCTCCAGTTGTTCTTCTTCCAGTGTAATCCTAAAATAACTCGGGGAGGGTCCAAAACTTGAAGTCTTAGTGTTGCTTTTTGTCTTTAACGCAGTTTGAAGGAAAAATTCTTCTCTGTGAACACATAGTCTGAGTTAAACTCAGCTGTAGAAGTCTCATGGAGCTGCAGGCGGAGAAACATCGGCCGTATTGTTCTTCCCTCATACGGTTTCTTCAGTGGAGAGCATCAGAGGATTAATGTACTCAAATCCCTCAAACTCAGACTGGTCTATTCTCTTAATCACATCCCTGAGGAGAGAAACCAACATTATTATTGACCGAGCTACAATTCAACTGTACATGCCCCGCACTGTGGCTTAAAGCAAAGAATGTGGGGAATATTTCAACAAAAAACAAATTGAAAGCTAAAGTGCAGAGGGTGTAGTTTTTGATCAACTGAATTTCCGATAGGTGCTAATAAGCATTGCAGGGAAGAACTAGTCTTCACATCTTTTACATGTACATTTATTCATTTAGCAGACACTTTTATTCAAAGTGACTTACAAATGAAGAAAACAGCAAAGAGGAGGCGGCAATAATGCGAGAAGAGCCAACAATACAAAGTTTCAAACATTGTCGAGAAGAGTATTTTAAATATGTGCCCAATTTGACCTTCTATTTCCAGTGTGATTTTTAATATTTCTCTTTGTTCAACAATAGATTGAATTGGAAAGAATAGAGCTATTTTCCCTACAAAATTAAATTAAAAATGTACAATAAAAGTACTTTCTTGGGGATTCAGCACCAAATCAGCATATTAGAATCATTTCTGAAGAATCATGTGAAAACTGAAGACTGCTGAAAATCATAGAAATTAATTACATTTTAAAATATATTAAAACTAGAAAAACAGCTATTTTAAAATATAATTCGATTTCACAATATTACAGTTTTTACTGTATTTTTAATCAAATAAATGCAACCTTGGTGAGCATAAGTGACGACTTTAAAAATATTCAAAACTTACTACCCTAAACATTTGAATGGTAGTATATGAAAATATCTGGTATGTTACAAAAAAAAAAAATCAGATTTTTAAGATTGCATCTATTATTATTGTTATTTCTTAGATTCTGCAGGGAAATATGTCAACTTATGAGCACATCTGTAAATGCAACAGAAATAACATCAGCGTCAAGGGGCTGGTTAACCACAAAGGGGGCTTTAACTACAGCAGTGGGCAGACAGAATTACACTAGAGTACAACTGAGAAATTCAGCGGCGTCTTTCTCCTCTTGGCTATTTTTTTCTGCACTGGCAACGATCCTTTACATGTCTAAAGAGATGGTAACATTCTCGCTGAAATCAGACCTCTTGGTTTCCAGAACCTCAGGAATCCATTGATCTATTTTATCAGCCTGTTGAGGATACTACACCGCTGTAATGCTCCACCTCTTATATGGCGTAATGCTGAGACGATTCAAAACTAGTTTATCACGTTCTGTCAAACACGGTCCATGGAGGGCAATTCTCCTCTCCAACAAGCTCAGCAAGAACTGATATTTCACCAGATCCGGGATCAGCGCCCAATTGTGTTTGTGCTGTGTCTGTTTGAATAAAGTCCCCAGAGGGCCACTTGACTGTATGTGGGTGTGTGTGGGGTCGAAATGCCTCCAGAAAGAGTGAAACCTAAAATAACATGAATGACACCTCTATGCCGTAATATCAGGCTCAGGTTTCAAAGGGAGTGCAGGGGGGAAATGTGTGTGATGCCACAGAGGAAGAAACACAGCGAGACGGACATTCTGGGCACTGACCAAAATAAACAAGCCTCTTTACTGCACAAATGTTTCTTTAGAAAAGGATTACAAGGTGGAGCTTAAAAGACTTTGCACAAAAGGTACACAGCTTTTTGAACAAAACTCCAAACTGATAACACTTCTAACACAGCTGTTCATTTAAAGCCTGCGCTTTCATTAGGGCTGTACATTTATTTTCACATTTCGTTTCAAAACAAGATTATTGTGACGGGTAATGAGAACATGTGGTTAATGAAAGGACATTACTTTAAATGAAAGGTGTGTGTAGATAAAAGACATATGGTGCAATTACAAATGTACTCTATCAAAAGATTGGGGTTTGTACAAGCTTTTGAAGTTTATGAAAGAAGTCGCTTCTGCTCACCAAGGCTGCATTTATTTGATCAAAAACACAGTAATATTGTTAATATTGTTACAATTCAAAATAACAGTTTTTTTTTTTTATTCTAATATATTTTGAAATGTGATTTATTCCTGTCATGGCAGTTTTACTTCAGTTTTTACTGTCAGAAACATCTCTTCTTATTATCATAAACAGTTGTGCTTCTGTTTCAATCAAATTCTGAAAAGAACAGGATATGATAGAAGTACAAATCTTTTGTGGCATTCTAAATGTCACTTTTGATCAATTTAATGATCTCCCTGACCCCAAACTTTTGAACGGTAGAGTACTTTGTGCAAATTTTGTGTAGTCAACTAAACTAGAAAATAATACACAGGGAATCCGAGTTCTTTTATAAGTCGTTTGTTTGAGTGTAAAAGGGAATCGTGTCTCTAGTCGCAATGGATTCATCCTTTTCCGCTGGGCTCTGAGACACATCCCACTCTGGACGCACATTCCTTTAATCCAAAAGACTAAATCTCTTACAAGGAAGGATCCCCCCCCCCCCCCCCCCGCCCGCTTTTTTCGTCTGCCAGATCAGTCAAACAAAAAAGGCTTCCATCACTTCCTCCCCCTCCTCCTCTCCTCCACCGTGTGGGACGTCATGCTTTTCCAGAGCTTGCTCTGCTTTTGAAGTGTCTGGCTGCTGCGTTTCTTTGAAGCCTGCTTGGAAAATCTCGTATTGAACTAAGAACCCGCCGTGGCTCTATAGATTACTGTCTGTCAGTTCATCTGACTGCGGCCCACTTGCGCTTCTGCTAATTATGAGTGACAGGTTTACCGGCAAATTGACTTCAATCGGCTTGTAGACTGCAATGATTGTGTATTCAGCGGTTAGTGTTCATATAGTACGAGGTGCATCTTGGGCTTCTCATGGAGAGCAAAGATATCAAATCACCTCAAGACTTCGGATGACCTCATTCGAAAGCATCACACCATGTCCTAACCAGACACGATGCGATTAGATTCCAGAGACAAGCAATGTGTCTGTCCACACATTAAATAAAGGCCATGATCAGTGCACAAGATTATCATTGTTATACTTTCTATGTTGTTGTCACAGAAATAGAATCATTGTGTATCACTGACGCGGCTGGTTAGGGCAAAAACTCTGATCAACATTGAAAATACACCTTTTATCGTGTGTCGCAGAATGATGTCGCATCTGATTAGGACACTGTGTTTGAATTTTAATGTTAAATTTTAATTTTAAACATATTCAGAGAGAATGATACAACAATACAGTGATTGATAGATAAAACAGAAGATAGAACTATAGATAGATAGAACGATAGATAGAATGATAGATATATAGAC